>NW_027167967.1:0-83691 GCF_040954835.1 Lepisosteus oculatus | reverse complement strand
CAGGAAGGGGAGCCCACACACTCAAATCTTAACCCAGTGTGCTGAAAGTGTCCAAAACATGTTTTTCAGCAGAAATAAACATGTTTCTGCAAGTTTGGTCAACCCCATGTAAGTTATGGGGCAGTAACAGTACACTTTTCAAAACGTGTTTTCAGCCGAAATAAACCGCGTTTTTTCAGACAACTGAATCCCCATGTAGCAACAAGTTTCAGAAGAGCCCACACACTCAGATCTTAACCCCAGTGTGCTGAAAGTGTCAAAACATGTTTTTCAGCAGAAATAAACATGTTTCTGCAAGTTTGGTCAACCCCATGTAAGTTATGGGGCAGTAACAGTACACTTTTCAAAACGTGTTTTCAGCCCGAAATAAACGCGTTTTTTCAGACAACTGAATCCCCATGTAGCAGCAAGGTTCAGAAGAGCCCACACACTCAGATCTTAACCCCAGTGTGCTGAAAGTGTCAAAACATGTTTTTCAGCAGAAATAAACATGTTTCTGCAAGTTTGGTCAACCCCATGTAAGTTATGGGGCAGTAACAGTACACTTTTCAAAACGTGTTTTTCAGCCCGAAATAAACGCGTTTTTTCAGACAACTGAATCCCCATGTAGCAACAAGGCTCAGAAGAGCCCACACACTCAGATCTTAACCCCAGTGTGCTGAAAGTGTCAAAACATGTTTTTCAGCAGAAATAAACATGTTTCTGCAAGTTTGGTCAACCCCATGTAAGTTATGGGGCAGTAACAGTACACTTTTCAAAACGTGTTTTTCAGCCCGAAATAAACGCGTTTTTTCAGACAACTGAATCCCCATGTAGCAACAAGGCTCAGAAGAGCCCACACACTCAGATCTTAACCCCAGTGTGCTGAAAGTGTCAAAACATGTTTTTCAGCAGAAATAAACATGTTTCTGCAAGTTTGGTCAACCCCATGTAAGTTATGGGGCAGTAACAGTACACTTTTCAAAACGTGTTTTTCAGCCCGAAATAAACGCGTTTTTTCAGACAACTGAATCCCCATGTAGCAACAAGGCTCAGAAGAGCCCACACACTCAGATCTTAACCCCAGTGTGCTGAAAGTGTCAAAACATGTTTTTCAGCAGAAATAAACATGTTTCTGCAAGTTTGGTCAACCCCATGTAAGTTATGGGGCAGTAACAGTACACTTTTCAAAACGTGTTTTTCAGCCCGAAATAAACGCGTTTTTTCAGACAACTGAATCCCCATGTAGCAACAAGGCTCAGAAGAGCCCACACACTCAGATCTTAACCCCAGTGTGCTGAAAGTGTCAAAACATGTTTTTCAGCAGAAATAAACATGTTTCTGCAAGTTTGGTCAACCCCATGTAAGTTATGGGGCAGTAACAGTACACTTTTCAAAACGTGTTTTTCAGCCCGAAATAAACGCGTTTTTTCAGACAACTGAATCCCCATGTAGCAACAAGGCTCAGAAGAGCCCACACACTCAGATCTTAACCCCAGTGTGCTGAAAGTGTCAAAACATGTTTTTCAGCAGAAATAAACATGTTTCTGCAAGTTTGGTCAACCCCATGTAAGTTATGGGGCAGTAACAGTACACTTTTCAAAACGTGTTTTTCAGCCCGAAATAAACGCGTTTTTTCAGACAACTGAATCACCATGTAGCAACAAGGCTCAGAAGAGCCCACACACTCAGATCTTAACCCCAGTGTGCAGAAAGGTCAAAACATGTTTTTCAGCAGAAATAAACATGTTCTGCAAGTTTGGTCAACCCCATGTAAGTTATGGGGCAGTAACAGTACACTTTTCAAAACGTGTTTTTCAGCCCGAAATAAACGCGTTTTTTCAGACAACTGAATACCCATGTAGCAGCAAGGCTCAGAAGAGCCCACACACTCAGATCTTAACCCCAGTGTGCAGAAAGGGTCAAAACGTGTTTTTCAGCAGAAATAAACATGTTTCTGCAAGTTTGGTCAACCCCATGTAAGTTATGGGGCAGTAACAGTACACTTTTCAAAACGTGTTTTTCAGCCCGAAATAAACGCGTTTTTTCATACAACTGAATCCCCATGTAGCAGCAAGGCTCAGAAGAGCCCACACACTCAGATCTTAACCCCAGTGTGCTGAAAGTGTCAAAACATGTTTTTCAGCAGAAATAAACATGTTTCTGCAGGTTTGGTCAACCCCATGTAAGTTATGGGGCAGTAACAGTACACTTTTCAAAACGTGTTTTTCAGCCCGAAATAAACGCGTTTTTTCAGACAACTGAATCCCTATGTAGCAGCAATACTCAGAAGAGCCCACACACTCAGCTCTTAACCCCAGTGTGCAGAAAGGGTCAAAACATGTTTTTCAGCAGAAATAAACATGTTTCTGCAAGTTTGGTCAACCCATGTAAGTTATGGGGCAGTAACAGTACACTTTTCAAAACGTGTTTTTCAGCCCGAAATAAACACGTTTTTTCAGACAACTGAATCCCCATGTAGCAACAAGGCTCAGAAGAGCCCACACACTCAGATCTTAACCCCAGTGTGCTGAAAGTGTCAAAACATGTTTTTCAGCAGAAATAAACATGTTTCTGCAAGTTTGGTCAACCCCATGTAAGTTATGGGGCAGTAACAGTACACTTTTCAAAACGTGTTTTTCAGCCCGAAATAAACGCGTTTTTTCAGACAACTGAATCCCCATGTAGCAGCAAGGCTCAGAAGAGCCCACACACTCAGATCTTAACCCCAGTGTGCTGAAAGTGTCAAAACATGTTTTTCAGCAGAAATAAACATGTTTCTGCAAGTTTGGTCAACCCCATGTAAGTTATGGGGCAGTAACAGTACACTTTTCAAAACGTGTTTTTCAGCCCGAAATAAACGCGTTTTTTCAGACAACTGAATCCCCATGTAGCAACAAGGCTCAGAAGAGCCCACACACTCAGATCTTAACCCCAGTGTGCTGAAAGTGTCAAAACATGTTTTTCAGCAGAAATAAACATGTTTCTGCAAGTTTGGTCAACCCCATGTAAGTTATGGGGCAGTAACAGTACACTTTTCAAAACGTGTTTTTCAGCCCGAAATAAACGCGTTTTTTCAGACAACTGAATCCCCATGTAGCAACAAGGCTCAGAAGAGCCCACACACTCAGATCTTAACCCCAGTGTGCTGAAAGTGTCAAAACATGTTTTTCAGCAGAAATAAACATGTTTCTGCAAGTTTGGTCAACCCCATGTAAGTTATGGGGCAGTAACAGTACACTTTTCAAAACGTGTTTTTCAGCCCGAAATAAACACGTTTTTTCAGACAACTGAATCCCCATGTAGCAACAAGGCTCAGAAGAGCCCACACACTCAGATCTTAACCCCAGTGTGCTGAAAGTGTCAAAACATGTTTTTCAGCAGAAATAAACATGTTTCTGCAAGTTTGGTCAACCCCATGTAAGTTATGGGGCAGTAACAGTACACTTTTCAAAACGTGTTTTTCAGCCCGAAATAAACGCGTTTTTTCAGACAACTGAATCCCCATGTAGCAACAAGGCTCAGAAGAGCCCACACACTCAGATCTTAACCCCAGTGTGCTGAAAGTGTCAAAACATGTTTTTCAGCAGAAATAAACATGTTTCTGCAAGTTTGGTCAACCCCATGTAAGTTATGGGGCAGTAACAGTACACTTTTCAAAACGTGTTTTTCAGCCCGAAATAAACGCGTTTTTTCAGACAACTGAATCCCCATGTAGCAACAAGGCTCAGAAGAGCCCACACACTCAGATCTTAACCCCAGTGTGCTGAAAGTGTCAAAACATGTTTTTCAGCAGAAATAAACATGTTTCTGCAAGTTTGGTCAACCCCATGTAAGTTATGGGGCAGTAACAGTACACTTTTCAAAACGTGTTTTTCAGCCCGAAATAAACGCGTTTTTTCAGACAACTGAATCACCATGTAGCAACAAGGCTCAGAAGAGCCCACACACTCAGATCTTAACCCCAGTGTGCAGAAAGGTTCAAAACATGTTTTTCAGCAGAAATAAACATGTTTCTGCAAGTTTGGTCAACCCCATGTAAGTTATGGGGCAGTAACAGTACACTTTTCAAAACGTGTTTTTCAGCCCGAAATAAACGCGTTTTTTCAGACAACTGAATACCCATGTAGCAGCAAGGCTCAGAAGAGCCCACACACTCAGATCTTAACCCCAGTGTGCAGAAAGGGTCAAAACGTGTTTTTCAGCAGAAATAAACATGTTTCTGCAAGTTTGGTCAACCCCATGTAAGTTATGGGGCAGTAACAGTACACTTTTCAAAACGTGTTTTTCAGCCCGAAATAAACGCGTTTTTTCATACAACTGAATCCCCATGTAGCAGCAAGGCTCAGAAGAGCCCACACACTCAGATCTTAACCCCAGTGTGCTGAAAGTGTCAAAACATGTTTTTCAGCAGAAATAAACATGTTTCTGCAGGTTTGGTCAACCCCATGTAAGTTATGGGGCAGTAACAGTACACTTTTCAAAACGTGTTTTTCAGCCCGAAATAAACGCGTTTTTCAGACAACTGAATCCCTATGTAGCAGCAATACTCAGAAGAGCCCACACACTCAGCTCTTAACCCCAGTGTGCAGAAAGGGTCAAAACATGTTTTTCAGCAGAAATAAACATGTTTCTGCAAGTTTGGTCAACCCCATGTAAGTTATGGGGCAGTAACAGTACACTTTTCAAAACGTGTTTTTCAGCCCGAAATAAACGCGTTTTTTCAGACAACTGAATCCCCATGTAGCAACAAGGCTCAGAAGAGCCCACACACTCAGATCTTAACCCCAGTGTGCAGAAAGGGTCAAAACATGTTTTTCAGCAGAAATAAACATGTTTCTGCAAGTTTGGTCAACCCCATGTAAGTTATGGGGCAGTAACAGTACACTTTTCAAAACGTGTTTTTCAGCCCGAAATAAACGCGTTTTTTCAGACAACTGAATACCCATGTAGCAGCAAGGCTCAGAAGAGCCCACACACTCAGATCTTAACCCCAGTGTGCAGAAAGGGTCAAAACGTGTTTTTCAGCAGAAATAAACATGTTTCTGCAAGTTTGGTCAACCCCATGTAAGTTATGGGGCAGTAACAGTACACTCTGCAAAACGTGTTTTTCAGCCCGAAATAAACGCGTTTTTTCAGACAACTGAATCCCCATGTAGCAGCAAGGCTCAGAAGAGCCCACACACTCAGATCTTAACCCCAGTGTGCTGAAAGTGTCAAAACATGTTTTTCAGCAGAAATAAACATGTTTCTGCAAGTTTGGTCAACCCATGTAAGTTATGGGGCAGTAACAGTACACTTTTCAAAACGTGTTTTTCAGCCCGAAATAAACGCGTTTTTTCAGACAACTGAATCCCCATGTAGCAGCAAGGCTCAGAAGAGCCCACACACTCAGATCTTAACCCCAGTGTGCTGAAAGTGTCAAAACATGTTTTTCAGCAGAAATAAACATGTTTCTGCAAGTTTGGTCAACCCCATGTAAGTTATGGGGCAGTAACAGTACACTTTTCAAAACGTGTTTTTCAGCCCGAAATAAACGCGTTTTTTCAGACAACTGAATCCCCATGTAGCAACAAGGCTCAGAAGAGCCCACACACTCAGATCTTAACCCCAGTGTGCTGAAAGTGTCAAAACGTGTTTTTCAGCAGAAATAAACATGTTTCTGCAAGTTTGGTCAACCCCATGTAAGTTATGGGGCAGTAACAGTACACTTTTCAAAACGTGTTTTTCAGCCCGAAATAAACGCGTTTTTTCAGACAACTGAATCCCCATGTAGCAACAAGGCTCAGAAGAGCCCACACACTCAGATCTTAACCCCAGTGTGCTGAAAGTGTCAAAACATGTTTTTCAGCAGAAATAAACATGTTTCTGCAAGTTTGGTCAACCCCATGTAAGTTATGGGGCAGTAACAGTACACTTTTCAAAACGTGTTTTTCAGCCCGAAATAAACGCGTTTTTTCAGTCAACTGAATCCCCATGTAGCAACAAGGCTCAGAAGAGCCCACACACTCAGATCTTAACCCCAGTGTGCTGAAAGTGTCAAAACATGTTTTTCAGCAGAAATAAACATGTTTCTGCAAGTTTGGTCAACCCCATGTAAGTTATGGGGCAGTAACAGTACACTTTTCAAAACGTGTTTTTCAGCCCGAAATAAACGCGTTTTTTCAGACAACTGAATCCCCATGTAGCAACAAGGCTCAGAAGAGCCCACACACTCAGATCTTAACCCCAGTGTGCTGAAAGTGTCAAAACATGTTTTTCAGCAGAAATAAACATGTTTCTGCAAGTTTGGTCAACCCCATGTAAGTTATGGGGCAGTAACAGTACACTTTTCAAAACGTGTTTTTCAGCCCGAAATAAACGCGTTTTTTCAAACAACTGAATCCCCATGTAGCAACAAGGCTCAGAAGAGCCCACACACTCAGATCTTAACCCCAGTGTGCTGAAAGTGTCAAAACATGTTTTTCAGCAGAAATAAACATGTTTCTGCAAGTTTGGTCAACCCCATGTAAGTTATGGGGCAGTAACAGTACACTTTTCAAAACGTGTTTTTCAGCCCGAAATAAACGCGTTTTTTCAGACAACTGAATCACCATGTAGCAACAAGGCTCAGAAGAGCCCACACACTCAGATCTTAACCCCAGTGTGCAGAAAGGTTCAAAACATGTTTTTCAGCAGAAATAAACATGTTTCTGCAAGTTTGGTCAACCCCATGTAAGTTATGGGGCAGTAACAGTACACTTTTCAAAACGTGTTTTTCAGCCCGAAATAAACGCGTTTTTTCAGACAACTGAATCCCCATGTAGCAACAAGTTTCAGAAGAGCCCACACACTCAGATCTTAACCCCAGTGTGCTGAAAGTGTCAAAACATGTTTTTCAGCAGAAATAAACATGTTTCTGCAAGTTTGGTCAACCCCATGTAAGTTATGGGGCAGTAACAGTACACTTTTCAAAACGTGTTTTTCAGCCCGAAATAAACGCGTTTTTTCAGACAACTGAATCCCCATGTAGCAGCAAGGCTCAGAAGAGCCCACACACTCAGATCTTAACCCCAGTGTGCAGAAAGGGTCAAAACGTGTTTTTCAGCAGAAATAAACATGTTTCTGCAAGTTTGGTCAACCCCATGTAAGTTATGGGGCAGTAACAGTACACTCTGCAAAACGTGTTTTTCAGCCCGAAATAAACGCGTTTTTTCAGACAACTGAATCCCCATGTAGCAGCAAGGCTCAGAAGAGCCCACACACTCAGATCTTAACCCCAGTGTGCTGAAAGTGTCAAAACATGTTTTTCAGCAGAAATAAACATGTTTCTGCAAGTTTGGTCAACCCCATGTAAGTTATGGGGCAGTAACAGTACACTTTTCAAAACGTGTTTTTCAGCCCGAAATAAACGCGTTTTTTCAGACAACTGAATCCCCATGTAGCAGCAAGGCTCAGAAGAGCCCACACACTCAGATCTTAACCCCAGTGTGCTGAAAGTGTCAAAACATGTTTTTCAGCAGAAATAAACATGTTTCTGCAAGTTTGGTCAACCCCATGTAAGTTATGGGGCAGTAACAGTACACTTTTCAAAACGTGTTTTTCAGCCCGAAATAAACGCGTTTTTTCAGACAACTGAATCCCCATGTAGCAACAAGTTTCAGAAGAGCCCACACACTCAGATCTTAACCCCAGTGTGCTGAAAGTGTCAAAACATGTTTTTCAGCAGAAATAAACATGTTTCTGCAAGTTTGGTCAACCCCATGTAAGTTATGGGGCAGTAACAGTACACTTTTCAAAACGTGTTTTTCAGCCCGAAATAAACACGTTTTTTCAGACAACTGAATCCCCATGTAGCAACAAGGCTCAGAAGAGCCCACACACTCAGATCTTAACCCCAGTGTGCTGAAAGTGTCAAAACATGTTTTTCAGCAGAAATAAACATGTTTCTGCAAGTTTGGTCAACCCCATGTAAGTTATGGGGCAGTAACAGTACACTTTTCAAAACGTGTTTTTCAGCCCGAAATAAACGCGTTTTTTCAGACAACTGAATCCCCATGTAGCAACAAGGCTCAGAAGAGCCCACACACTCAGATCTTAACCCCAGTGTGCTGAAAGTGTCAAAACATGTTTTTCAGCAGAAATAAACATGTTTCTGCAAGTTTGGTCAACCCCATGTAAGTTATGGGGCAGTAACAGTACACTTTTCAAAACGTGTTTTTCAGCCCGAAATAAACGCGTTTTTTCAGACAACTGAATCCCCATGTAGCAGCAAGGCTCAGAAGAGCCCACACACTCAGATCTTAACCCCAGTGTGCAGAAAGGGTCAAAACGTGTTTTTCAGCAGAAATAAACATGTTTCTGCAAGTTTGGTCAACCCCATGTAAGTTATGGGGCAGTAACAGTACACTTTTCAAAACGTGTTTTTCAGCCCGAAATAAACGCGTTTTTTCAGACAACTGAATCCCCATGTAGCAGCAAGGCTCAGAAGAGCCCACACACTCAGATCTTAACCCCAGTGTGCTGAAAGTGTCAAAACATGTTTTTCAGCAGAAATAAACATGTTTCTGCAAGTTTGGTCAACCCCATGTAAGTTATGGGGCAGTAACAGTACACTTTTCAAAACGTGTTTCTCAGCCCGAAATAAACGCGTTTTTTCAGACAACTGAATCCCCATGTAGCAACAAGGCTCAGAAGAGCCCACACACTCAGATCTTAACCCCAGTGTGCTGAAAGTGTCAAAACATGTTTTTCAGCAGAAATAAACATGTTTCTGCAAGTTTGGTCAACCCCATGTAAGTTATGGGGCAGTAACAGTACACTTTTCAAAACGTGTTTTTCAGCCCGAAATAAACGCGTTTTTTCAGACAACTGAATCCCCATGTAGCAGCAAGGCTCAGAAGAGCCCACACACTCAGATCTTAACCCCAGTGTGCTGAAAGTGTCAAAACATGTTTTTCAGCAGAAATAAACATGTTTCTGCAAGTTTGGTCAACCCCATGTAAGTTATGGGGCAGTAACAGTACACTTTTCAAAACGTGTTTTTCAGCCCGAAATAAACGCGTTTTTTCAGACAACTGAATCCCCATGTAGCAACAAGGCTCAGAAGAGCCCACACACTCAGATCTTAACCCCAGTGTGCTGAAAGTGTCAAAACATGTTTTTCAGCAGAAATAAACATGTTTCTGCAAGTTTGGTCAACCCCATGTAAGTTATGGGGCAGTAACAGTACACTTTTCAAAACGTGTTTTTCAGCCCGAAATAAACGCGTTTTTTCAGACAACTGAATCCCCATGTAGCAACAAGGCTCAGAAGAGCCCACACACTCAGATCTTAACCCCAGTGTGCTGAAAGTGTCAAAACATGTTTTTCAGCAGAAATAAACATGTTTCTGCAAGTTTGGTCAACCCCATGCAAGTTATGGGGCAGTAACAGTACACTTTTCAAAACGTGTTTTTCAGCCCGAAATAAACACGTTTTTTCAGACAACTGAATCCCCATGTAGCAACAAGGCTCAGAAGAGCCCACACACTCAGATCTTAACCCCAGTGTGCTGAAAGTGTCAAAACATGTTTTTCAGCAGAAATAAACATGTTTCTGCAAGTTTGGTCAACCCCATGTAAGTTATGGGGCAGTAACAGTACACTTTTCAAAACGTGTTTTTCAGCCCGAAATAAACGCGTTTTTTCAGACAACTGAATCCCCATGTAGCAACAAGGCTCAGAAGAGCCCACACACTCAGATCTTAACCCCAGTGTGCTGAAAGTGTCAAAACATGTTTTTCAGCAGAAATAAACATGTTTCTGCAAGTTTGGTCAACCCCATGTAAGTTATGGGGCAGTAACAGTACACTTTTCAAAACGTGTTTTTCAGCCCGAAATAAACGCGTTTTTTCAGACAACTGAATCACCATGTAGCAACAAGGCTCAGAAGAGCCCACACACTCAGATCTTAACCCCAGTGTGCAGAAAGGTTCAAAACATGTTTTTCAGCAGAAATAAACATGTTTCTGCAAGTTTGGTCAACCCCATGTAAGTTATGGGGCAGTAACAGTACACTTTTCAAAACGTGTTTTTCAGCCCGAAATAAACGCGTTTTTTCAGACAACTGAATACCCATGTAGCAGCAAGGCTCAGAAGAGCCCACACACTCAGATCTTAACCCCAGTGTGCAGAAAGGGTCAAAACGTGTTTTTCAGCAGAAATAAACATGTTTCTGCAAGTTTGGTCAACCCCATGTAAGTTATGGGGCAGTAACAGTACACTTTTCAAAACGTGTTTTTCAGCCCGAAATAAACGCGTTTTTTCAGACAACTGAATCCCCATGTAGCAGCAAGGCTCAGAAGAGCCCACACACTCAGATCTTAACCCCAGTGTGCTGAAAGTGTCAAAACATGTTTTTCAGCAGAAATAAACATGTTTCTGCAGGTTTGGTCAACCCCATGTAAGTTATGGGGCAGTAACAGTACACTTTTCAAAACGTGTTTTTCAGCCCGAAATAAACGCGTTTTTTCAGACAACTGAATCCCTATGTAGCAGCAAGTCTCAGAAGAGCCCACACACTCAGCTCTTAACCCCAGTGTGCAGAAAGGGTCAAAACATGTTTTTCAGCAGAAATAAACATGTTTCTGCAAGTTTGGTCAACCCCATGTAAGTTATGGGGCAGTAACAGTACACTTTTCAAAACGTGTTTTTCAGCCCGAAATAAACGCGTTTTTTCAGACAACTGAATCC
This sequence comes from Lepisosteus oculatus, assembly GCF_040954835.1. Taxonomy (NCBI): domain Eukaryota; kingdom Metazoa; phylum Chordata; class Actinopteri; order Semionotiformes; family Lepisosteidae; genus Lepisosteus; species Lepisosteus oculatus. Next base: position 73,000 of record NW_027167967.1, on the reverse strand, counting down.
CCATGTAGCAACAAGGCTCAGAAGAGCCCACACACTCAGATCTTAACCCCAGTGTGCAGAAAGGGTCAAAACATGTTTTTCAGCAGAAATAAACATGTTTCTGCAAGTTTGGTCAACCCCATGTAAGTTATGGGGCAGTAACAGTACACTTTTCAAAACGTGTTTTTCAGCCCGAAATAAACGCGTTTTTTCAGACAACTGAATACCCATGTAGCAGCAAGGCTCAGAAGAGCCCACACACTCAGATCTTAACCCCAGTGTGCAGAAAGGGTCAAAACGTGTTTTTCAGCAGAAATAAACATGTTTCTGCAAGTTTGGTCAACCCCATGTAAGTTATGGGGCAGTAACAGTACACTCTGCAAAACGTGTTTTTCAGCCCGAAATAAACGCGTTTTTTCAGACAACTGAATCCCCATGTAGCAGCAAGGCTCAGAAGAGCCCACACACTCAGGTCTTAACCCCAGTGTGCTGAAAGTGTCAAAACATGTTTTTCAGCAGAAATAAACATGTTTCTGCAAGTTTGGTCAACCCCATGTAAGTTATGGGGCAGTAACAGTACACTTTTCAAAACGTGTTTTTCAGCCCGAAATAAACGCGTTTTTTCAGACAACTGAATCCCCATGTAGCAACAAGTTTCAGAAGAGCCCACACACTCAGATCTTAACCCCAGTGTGCTGAAAGTGTCAAAACATGTTTTTCAGCAGAAATAAACATGTTTCTGCAAGTTTGGTCAACCCCATGTAAGTTATGGGGCAGTAACAGTACACTTTTCAAAACGTGTTTTTCAGCCCGAAATAAACACGTTTTTTCAGACAACTGAATCCCCATGTAGCAACAAGGCTCAGAAGAGCCCACACACTCAGATCTTAACCCCAGTGTGCTGAAAGTGTCAAAACATGTTTTTCAGCAGAAATAAACATGTTTCTGCAAGTTTGGTCAACCCCATGTAAGTTATGGGGCAGTAACAGTACACTTTTCAAAACGTGTTTTTCAGCCCGAAATAAACGCGTTTTTTCAGACAACTGAATCCCCATGTAGCAGCAAGGCTCAGAAGAGCCCACACACTCAGATCTTAACCCCAGTGTGCTGAAAGTGTCAAAACATGTTTTTCAGCAGAAATAAACATGTTTCTGCAGGTTTGGTCAACCCCATGTAAGTTATGGGGCAGTAACAGTACACTTTTCAAAACGTGTTTTTCAGCCCGAAATAAACGCGTTTTTTCAGACAACTGAATCCCTATGTAGCAGCAAGTCTCAGAAGAGCCCACACACTCAGCTCTTAACCCCAGTGTGCAGAAAGGGTCAAAACATGTTTTTCAGCAGAAATAAACATGTTTCTGCAAGTTTGGTCAACCCCATGTAAGTTATGGGGCAGTAACAGTACACTTTTCAAAACGTGTTTTTCAGCCCGAAATAAACGCGTTTTTTCAGACAACTGAATCCCCATGTAGCAACAAGGCTCAGAAGAGCCCACACACTCAGATCTTTACCCCAGTGTGCAGAAAGGGTCAAAACATGTTTTTCAGCAGAAATAAACATGTTTCTGCAAGTTTGGTCAACCCCATGTAAGTTATGGGGCAGTAACAGTACACTTTTCAAAACGTGTTTTTCAGCCCGAAATAAACGCGTTTTTTCAGACAACTGAATCCCCATGTAGCAGCAAGACTCAGAAGAGCCCACACACTCAGATCTTAACCCCAGTGTGCTGAAAGTGTCAAAACATGTTTTTCAGCAGAAATAAACATGTTTCTGCAGGTTTGGTCAACCCCATGTAAGTTATGGGGCAGTAACAGTACACTTTTCAAAACGTGTTTTTCAGCCCGAAATAAACGCGTTTTTTCAGACAACTGAATCCCCATGTAGCAGCAAGGCTCAGAAGAGCCCACACACTCAGATCTTAACCCCAGTGTGCTGAAAGTGTCAAAACATGTTTTTCAGCAGAAATAAACATGTTTCTGCAAGTTTGGTCAACCCCATGTAAGTTATGGGGCAGTAACAGTACACTTTTCAAAACGTGTTTTTCAGCCCGAAATAAACGCGTTTTTTCAGACAACTGAATCCCCATGTAGCAACAAGGCTCAGAAGAGCCCACACACTCAGATCTTAACCCCAGTGTGCTGAAAGTGTCAAAACATGTTTTTCAGCAGAAATAAACATGTTTCTGCAAGTTTGGTCAACCCCATGTAAGTTATGGGGCAGTAACAGTACACTTTTCAAAACGTGTTTTTCAGCCCGAAATAAACGCGTTTTTTCAGACAACTGAATCCCCATGTAGCAGCAAGGCTCAGAAGAGCCCACACACTCAGATCTTAACCCCAGTGTGCTGAAAGTGTCAAAACATGTTTTTCAGCAGAAATAAACATGTTTCTGCAAGTTTGGTCAACCCCATGTAAGTTATGGGGCAGTAACAGTACACTTTTCAAAACGTGTTTTTCAGCCCGAAATAAACGCGTTTTTTCAGACAACTGAATCCCCATGTAGCAACAAGGCTCAGAAGAGCCCACACACTCAGATCTTAACCCCAGTGTGCTGAAAGTGTCAAAACATGTTTTTCAGCAGAAATAAACATGTTTCTGCAAGTTTGGTCAACCCCATGTAAGTTATGGGGCAGTAACAGTACACTTTTCAAAACGTGTTTTTCAGCCCGAAATAAACGCGTTTTTTCAGACAACTGAATCCCCATGTAGCAACAAGGCTCAGAAGAGCCCACACACTCAGATCTTAACCCCAGTGTGCTGAAAGTGTCAAAACATGTTTTTCAGCAGAAATAAACATGTTTCTGCAAGTTTGGTCAACCCCATGTAAGTTATGGGGCAGTAACAGTACACTTTTCAAAACGTGTTTTTCAGCCCGAAATAAACACGTTTTTTCAGACAACTGAATCCCCATGTAGCAACAAGGCTCAGAAGAGCCCACACACTCAGATCTTAACCCCAGTGTGCTGAAAGTGTCAAAACATGTTTTTCAGCAGAAATAAACATGTTTCTGCAAGTTTGGTCAACCCCATGTAAGTTATGGGGCAGTAACAGTACACTTTTCAAAACGTGTTTTTCAGCCCGAAATAAACGCGTTTTTTCAGACAACTGAATCCCCATGTAGCAACAAGGCTCAGAAGAGCCCACACACTCAGATCTTAACCCCAGTGTGCTGAAAGTGTCAAAACATGTTTTTCAGCAGAAATAAACATGTTTCTGCAAGTTTGGTCAACCCCATGTAAGTTATGGGGCAGTAACAGTACACTTTTCAAAACGTGTTTTTCAGCCCGAAATAAACGCGTTTTTTCAGACAACTGAATCCCCATGTAGCAACAAGGCTCAGAAGAGCCCACACACTCAGATCTTAACCCCAGTGTGCTGAAAGTGTCAAAACATGTTTTTCAGCAGAAATAAACATGTTTCTGCAAGTTTGGTCAACCCCATGTAAGTTATGGGGCAGTAACAGTACACTTTTCAAAACGTGTTTTTCAGCCCGAAATAAACGCGTTTTTTCAGACAACTGAATCACCATGTAGCAACAAGGCTCAGAAGAGCCCACACACTCAGATCTTAACCCCAGTGTGCAGAAAGGTTCAAAACATGTTTTTCAGCAGAAATAAACATGTTTCTGCAAGTTTGGTCAACCCCATGTAAGTTATGGGGCAGTAACAGTACACTTTTCAAAACGTGTTTTTCAGCCCGAAATAAACGCGTTTTTTCAGACAACTGAATACCCATGTAGCAGCAAGGCTCAGAAGAGCCCACACACTCAGATCTTAACCCCAGTGTGCAGAAAGGGTCAAAACGTGTTTTTCAGCAGAAATAAACATGTTTCTGCAAGTTTGGTCAACCCCATGTAAGTTATGGGGCAGTAACAGTACACTTTTCAAAACGTGTTTTTCAGCCCGAAATAAACGCGTTTTTTCATACAACTGAATCCCCATGTAGCAGCAAGGCTCAGAAGAGCCCACACACTCAGATCTTAACCCCAGTGTGCTGAAAGTGTCAAAACATGTTTTTCAGCAGAAATAAACATGTTTCTGCAGGTTTGGTCAACCCCATGTAAGTTATGGGGCAGTAACAGTACACTTTTCAAAACGTGTTTTTCAGCCCGAAATAAACGCGTTTTTTCAGACAACTGAATCCCTATGTAGCAGCAATACTCAGAAGAGCCCACACACTCAGCTCTTAACCCCAGTGTGCAGAAAGGGTCAAAACATGTTTTTCAGCAGAAATAAACATGTTTCTGCAAGTTTGGTCAACCCCATGTAAGTTATGGGGCAGTAACAGTACACTTTTCAAAACGTGTTTTTCAGCCCGAAATAAACGCGTTTTTTCAGACAACTGAATCCCCATGTAGCAACAAGGCTCAGAAGAGCCCACACACTCAGATCTTAACCCCAGTGTGCAGAAAGGGTCAAAACATGTTTTTCAGCAGAAATAAACATGTTTCTGCAAGTTTGGTCAACCCCATGTAAGTTATGGGGCAGTAACAGTACACTTTTCAAAACGTGTTTTTCAGCCCGAAATAAACGCGTTTTTTCAGACAACTGAATACCCATGTAGCAGCAAGGCTCAGAAGAGCCCACACACTCAGATCTTAACCCCAGTGTGCAGAAAGGGTCAAAACGTGTTTTTCAGCAGAAATAAACATGTTTCTGCAAGTTTGGTCAACCCCATGTAAGTTATGGGGCAGTAACAGTACACTCTGCAAAACGTGTTTTTCAGCCCGAAATAAACGCGTTTTTTCAGACAACTGAATCCCCATGTAGCAGCAAGGCTCAGAAGAGCCCACACACTCAGATCTTAACCCCAGTGTGCTGAAAGTGTCAAAACATGTTTTTCAGCAGAAATAAACATGTTTCTGCAAGTTTGGTCAACCCCATGTAAGTTATGGGGCAGTAACAGTACACTTTTCAAAACGTGTTTTTCAGCCCGAAATAAACGCGTTTTTTCAGACAACTGAATCCCCATGTAGCAGCAAGGCTCAGAAGAGCCCACACACTCAGATCTTAACCCCAGTGTGCTGAAAGTGTCAAAACATGTTTTTCAGCAGAAATAAACATGTTTCTGCAAGTTTGGTCAACCCCATGTAAGTTATGGGGCAGTAACAGTACACTTTTCAAAACGTGTTTTTCAGCCCGAAATAAACGCGTTTTTTCAGACAACTGAATCCCCATGTAGCAACAAGGCTCAGAAGAGCCCACACACTCAGATCTTAACCCCAGTGTGCTGAAAGTGTCAAAACGTGTTTTTCAGCAGAAATAAACATGTTTCTGCAAGTTTGGTCAACCCCATGTAAGTTATGGGGCAGTAACAGTACACTTTTCAAAACGTGTTTTTCAGCCCGAAATAAACGCGTTTTTTCAGACAACTGAATCCCCATGTAGCAACAAGGCTCAGAAGAGCCCACACACTCAGATCTTAACCCCAGTGTGCTGAAAGTGTCAAAACATGTTTTTCAGCAGAAATAAACATGTTTCTGCAAGTTTGGTCAACCCCATGTAAGTTATGGGGCAGTAACAGTACACTTTTCAAAACGTGTTTTTCAGCCCGAAATAAACGCGTTTTTTCAGTCAACTGAATCCCCATGTAGCAACAAGGCTCAGAAGAGCCCACACACTCAGATCTTAACCCCAGTGTGCTGAAAGTGTCAAAACATGTTTTTCAGCAGAAATAAACATGTTTCTGCAAGTTTGGTCAACCCCATGTAAGTTATGGGGCAGTAACAGTACACTTTTCAAAACGTGTTTTTCAGCCCGAAATAAACGCGTTTTTTCAGACAACTGAATCCCCATGTAGCAACAAGGCTCAGAAGAGCCCACACACTCAGATATTAACCCCAGTGTGCTGAAAGTGTCAAAACATGTTTTTCAGCAGAAATAAACATGTTTCTGCAAGTTTGGTCAACCACATGTAAGTTATGGGGCAGTAACAGTACACTTTTCAAAACGTGTTTTTCAGCCCGAAATAAACGCGTTTTTTCAAACAACTGAATCCCCATGTAGCAACAAGGCTCAGAAGAGCCCACACACTCAGATCTTAACCCCAGTGTGCTGAAAGTGTCAAAACATGTTTTTCAGCAGAAATAAACATGTTTCTGCAAGTTTGGTCAACCCCATGTAAGTTATGGGGCAGTAACAGTACACTTTTCAAAACGTGTTTTTCAGCCCGAAATAAACGCGTTTTTTCAGACAACTGAATCACCATGTAGCAACAAGGCTCAGAAGAGCCCACACACTCAGATCTTAACCCCAGTGTGCAGAAAGGTTCAAAACATGTTTTTCAGCAGAAATAAACATGTTTCTGCAAGTTTGGTCAACCCCATGTAAGTTATGGGGCAGTAACAGTACACTTTTCAAAACGTGTTTTTCAGCCCGAAATAAACGCGTTTTTTCAGACAACTGAATACCCATGTAGCAGCAAGGCTCAGAAGAGCCCAAACACTCAGATCTTAACCCCAGTGTGCAGAAAGGGTCAAAACGTGTTTTTCAGCAGAAATAAACATGTTTCTGCAAGTTTGGTCAACCCCATGTAAGTTATGGGGCAGTAACAGTACACTTTTCAAAACGTGTTTTTCAGCCCGAAATAAACGCGTTTTTTCAGACAACTGAATCCCCATGTAGCAGCAAGGCTCAGAAGAGCCCACACACTCAGATCTTAACCCCAGTGTGCAGAAAGGGTCAAAACATGTTTTTCAGCAGAAATAAACATGTTTCTGCAAGTTTGGTCAACCCCATGTAAGTTATGGGGCAGTAACAGTACACTTTTCAAAACGTGTTTTTCAGCCCGAAATAAACGCGTTTTTTCAGACAACTGAATACCCATGTAGCAGCAAGGCTCAGAAGAGCCCACACACTCAGATCTTAACCCCAGTGTGCAGAAAGGGTCAAAACGTGTTTTTCAGCAGAAATAAACATGTTTCTGCAAGTTTGGTCAACCCCATGTAAGTTATGGGGCAGTAACAGTACACTCTGCAAAACGTGTTTTTCAGCCCGAAATAAACGCGTTTTTTCAGACAACTGAATCCCCATGTAGCAGCAAGGCTCAGAAGAGCCCACACACTCAGATCTTAACCCCAGTGTGCTGAAAGTGTCAAAACATGTTTTTCAGCAGAAATAAACATGTTTCTGCAAGTTTGGTCAACCCCATGTAAGTTATGGGGCAGTAACAGTACACTTTTCAAAACGTGTTTTTCAGCCCGAAATAAACGCGTTTTTTCAGACAACTGAATCCCCATGTAGCAGCAAGGCTCAGAAGAGCCCACACACTCAGATCTTAACCCCAGTGTGCTGAAAGTGTCAAAACATGTTTTTCAGCAGAAATAAACATGTTTCTGCAAGTTTGGTCAACCCCATGTAAGTTATGGGGCAGTAACAGTACACTTTTCAAAACGTGTTTTTCAGCCCGAAATAAACGCGTTTTTTCAGACAACTGAATCCCCATGTAGCAACAAGTTTCAGAAGAGCCCACACACTCAGATCTTAACCCCAGTGTGCTGAAAGTGTCAAAACATGTTTTTCAGCAGAAATAAACATGTTTCTGCAAGTTTGGTCAACCCCATGTAAGTTATGGGGCAGTAACAGTACACTTTTCAAAACGTGTTTTTCAGCCCGAAATAAACACGTTTTTTCAGACAACTGAATCCCCATGTAGCAACAAGGCTCAGAAGAGCCCACACACTCAGATCTTAACCCCAGTGTGCTGAAAGTGTCAAAACATGTTTTTCAGCAGAAATAAACATGTTTCTGCAAGTTTGGTCAACCCCATGTAAGTTATGGGGCAGTAACAGTACACTTTTCAAAACGTGTTTTTCAGCCCGAAATAAACGCGTTTTTTCAGACAACTGAATCCCCATGTAGCAACAAGGCTCAGAAGAGCCCACACACTCAGATCTTAACCCCAGTGTGCTGAAAGTGTCAAAACATGTTTTTCAGCAGAAATAAACATGTTTCTGCAAGTTTGGTCAACCCCATGTAAGTTATGGGGCAGTAACAGTACACTTTTCAAAACGTGTTTTTCAGCCCGAAATAAACGCGTTTTTTCAGACAACTGAATCCCCATGTAGCAGCAAGGCTCAGAAGAGCCCACACACTCAGATCTTAACCCCAGTGTGCAGAAAGGGTCAAAACGTGTTTTTCAGCAGAAATAAACATGTTTCTGCAAGTTTGGTCAACCCCATGTAAGTTATGGGGCAGTAACAGTACACTTTTCAAAACGTGTTTTTCAGCCCGAAATAAACGCGTTTTTTCAGACAACTGAATCCCCATGTAGCAGCAAGGCTCAGAAGAGCCCACACACTCAGATCTTAACCCCAGTGTGCTGAAAGTGTCAAAACATGTTTTTCAGCAGAAATAAACATGTTTCTGCAAGTTTGGTCAACCCCATGTAAGTTATGGGGCAGTAACAGTACACTTTTCAAAACGTGTTTTTCAGCCCGAAATAAACGCGTTTTTTCAGACAACTGAATCCCCATGTAGCAGCAAGGCTCAGAAGAGCCCACACACTCAGATCTTAACCCCAGTGTGCTGAAAGTGTCAAAACATGTTTTTCAGCAGAAATAAACATGTTTCTGCAAGTTTGGTCAACCCCATGTAAGTTATGGGGCAGTAACAGTACACTTTTCAAAACGTGTTTCTCAGCCCGAAATAAACGCGTTTTTTCAGACAACTGAATCCCCATGTAGCAACAAGGCTCAGAAGAGCCCACACACTCAGATCTTAACCCCAGTGTGCTGAAAGTGTCAAAACATGTTTTTCAGCAGAAATAAACATGTTTCTGCAAGTTTGGTCAACCCCATGTAAGTTATGGGGCAGTAACAGTACACTTTTCAAAACGTGTTTTTCAGCCCGAAATAAACGCGTTTTTTCAGACAACTGAATCCCCATGTAGCAGCAAGGCTCAGAAGAGCCCACACACTCAGATCTTAACCCCAGTGTGCTGAAAGTGTCAAAACATGTTTTTCAGCAGAAATAAACATGTTTCTGCAAGTTTGGTCAACCCCATGTAAGTTATGGGGCAGTAACAGTACACTTTTCAAAACGTGTTTTTCAGCCCGAAATAAACGCGTTTTTTCAGACAACTGAATCCCCATGTAGCAACAAGGCTCAGAAGAGCCCACACACTCAGATCTTAACCCCAGTGTGCTGAAAGTGTCAAAACATGTTTTTCAGCAGAAATAAACATGTTTCTGCAAGTTTGGTCAACCCCATGTAAGTTATGGGGCAGTAACAGTACACTTTTCAAAACGTGTTTTTCAGCCCGAAATAAACGCGTTTTTTCAGACAACTGAATCCCCATGTAGCAACAAGGCTCAGAAGAGCCCACACACTCAGATCTTAACCCCAGTGTGCTGAAAGTGTCAAAACATGTTTTTCAGCAGAAATAAACATGTTTCTGCAAGTTTGGTCAACCCCATGCAAGTTATGGGGCAGTAACAGTACACTTTTCAAAACGTGTTTTTCAGCCCGAAATAAACACGTTTTTTCAGACAACTGAATCCCCATGTAGCAACAAGGCTCAGAAGAGCCCACACACTCAGATCTTAACCCCAGTGTGCTGAAAGTGTCAAAACATGTTTTTCAGCAGAAATAAACATGTTTCTGCAAGTTTGGTCAACCCCATGTAAGTTATGGGGCAGTAACAGTACACTTTTCAAAACGTGTTTTTCAGCCCGAAATAAACGCGTTTTTTCAGACAACTGAATCCCCATGTAGCAACAAGGCTCAGAAGAGCCCACACACTCAGATCTTAACCCCAGTGTGCTGAAAGTGTCAAAACATGTTTTTCAGCAGAAATAAACATGTTTCTGCAAGTTTGGTCAACCCCATGTAAGTTATGGGGCAGTAACAGTACACTTTTCAAAACGTGTTTTTCAGCCCGAAATAAACGCGTTTTTTCAGACAACTGAATCACCATGTAGCAACAAGGCTCAGAAGAGCCCACACACTCAGATCTTAACCCCAGTGTGCAGAAAGGTTCAAAACATGTTTTTCAGCAGAAATAAACATGTTTCTGCAAGTTTGGTCAACCCCATGTAAGTTATGGGGCAGTAACAGTACACTTTTCAAAACGTGTTTTTCAGCCCGAAATAAACGCGTTTTTTCAGACAACTGAATACCCATGTAGCAGCAAGGCTCAGAAGAGCCCACACACTCAGATCTTAACCCCAGTGTGCAGAAAGGGTCAAAACGTGTTTTTCAGCAGAAATAAACATGTTTCTGCAAGTTTGGTCAACCCCATGTAAGTTATGGGGCAGTAACAGTACACTTTTCAAAACGTGTTTTTCAGCCCGAAATAAACGCGTTTTTTCAGACAACTGAATCCCCATGTAGCAGCAAGGCTCAGAAGAGCCCACACACTCAGATCTTAACCCCAGTGTGCTGAAAGTGTCAAAACATGTTTTTCAGCAGAAATAAACATGTTTCTGCAGGTTTGGTCAACCCCATGTAAGTTATGGGGCAGTAACAGTACACTTTTCAAAACGTGTTTTTCAGCCCGAAATAAACGCGTTTTTTCAGACAACTGAATCCCTATGTAGCAGCAAGTCTCAGAAGAGCCCACACACTCAGCTCTTAACCCCAGTGTGCAGAAAGGGTCAAAACATGTTTTTCAGCAGAAATAAACATGTTTCTGCAAGTTTGGTCAACCCCATGTAAGTTATGGGGCAGTAACAGTACACTTTTCAAAACGTGTTTTTCAGCCCGAAATAAACGCGTTTTTTCAGACAACTGAATCCCCATGTAGCAACAAGGCTCAGAAGAGCCCACACACTCAGATCTTAACCCCAGTGTGCAGAAAGGGTCAAAACATGTTTTTCAGCAGAAATAAACATGTTTCTGCAAGTTTGGTCAACCCCATGTAAGTTATGGGGCAGTAACAGTACACTTTTCAAAACGTGTTTTTCAGCCCGAAATAAACGCGTTTTTTCAGACAACTGAATACCCATGTAGCAGCAAGGCTCAGAAGAGCCCACACACTCAGATCTTAACCCCAGTGTGCAGAAAGGGTCAAAACGTGTTTTTCAGCAGAAATAAACATGTTTCTGCAAGTTTGGTCAACCCCATGTAAGTTATGGGGCAGTAACAGTACACTCTGCAAAACGTGTTTTTCAGCCCGAAATAAACGCGTTTTTTCAGACAACTGAATCCCCATGTAGCAGCAAGGCTCAGAAGAGCCCACACACTCAGATCTTAACCCCAGTGTGCTGAAAGTGTCAAAACATGTTTTTCAGCAGAAATAAACATGTTTCTGCAAGTTTGGTCAACCCCATGTAAGTTATGGGGCAGTAACAGTACACTTTTCAAAACGTGTTTTTCAGCCCGAAATAAACGCGTTTTTTCAGACAACTGAATCCCCATGTAGCAGCAAGGCTCAGAAGAGCCCACACACTCAGATCTTAACCCCAGTGTGCTGAAAGTGTCAAAACATGTTTTTCAGCAGAAATAAACATGTTTCTGCAAGTTTGGTCAACCCCATGTAAGTTATGGGGCAGTAACAGTACACTTTTCAAAACGTGTTTTTCAGCCCGAAATAAACGCGTTTTTTCAGACAACTGAATCCCCATGTAGCAACAAGTTTCAGAAGAGCCCACACACTCAGATCTTAACCCCAGTGTGCTGAAAGTGTCAAAACATGTTTTTCAGCAGAAATAAACATGTTTCTGCAAGTTTGGTCAACCCCATGTAAGTTATGGGGCAGTAACAGTACACTTTTCAAAACGTGTTTTTCAGCCCGAAATAAACACGTTTTTTCAGACAACTGAATCCCCATGTAGCAACAAGGCTCAGAAGAGCCCACACACTCAGATCTTAACCCCAGTGTGCTGAAAGTGTCAAAACATGTTTTTCAGCAGAAATAAACATGTTTCTGCAAGTTTGGTCAACCCCATGTAAGTTATGGGGCAGTAACAGTACACTTTTCAAAACGTGTTTTTCAGCCCGAAATAAACGCGTTTTTTCAGACAACTGAATCCCCATGTAGCAACAAGGCTCAGAAGAGCCCACACACTCAGATCTTAACCCCAGTGTGCTGAAAGTGTCAAAACATGTTTTTCAGCAGAAATAAACATGTTTCTGCAAGTTTGGTCAACCCCATGTAAGTTATGGGGCAGTAACAGTACACTTTTCAAAACGTGTTTTTCAGCCCGAAATAAACGCGTTTTTTCAGACAACTGAATCCCCATGTAGCAGCAAGGCTCAGAAGAGCCCACACACTCAGATCTTAACCCCAGTGTGCAGAAAGGGTCAAAACGTGTTTTTCAGCAGAAATAAACATGTTTCTGCAAGTTTGGTCAACCCCATGTAAGTTATGGGGCAGTAACAGTACACTTTTCAAAACGTGTTTTTCAGCCCGAAATAAACGCGTTTTTTCAGACAACTGAATCCCCATGTAGCAGCAAGGCTCAGAAGAGCCCACACACTCAGATCTTAACCCCAGTGTGCTGAAAGTGTCAAAACATGTTTTTCAGCAGAAATAAACATGTTTCTGCAAGTTTGGTCAACCCCATGTAAGTTATGGGGCAGTAACAGTACACTTTTCAAAACGTGTTTTTCAGCCCGAAATAAACGCGTTTTTTCAGACAACTGAATCCCCATGTAGCAGCAAGGCTCAGAAGAGCCCACACACTCAGATCTTAACCCCAGTGTGCTGAAAGTGTCAAAACATGTTTTTCAGCAGAAATAAACATGTTTCTGCAAGTTTGGTCAACCCCATGTAAGTTATGGGGCAGTAACAGTACACTTTTCAAAATGTGTTTCTCAGCCCGAAATAAACGCGTTTTTTCAGACAACTGAATCCCCATGTAGCAACAAGGCTCAGAAGAGCCCACACACTCAGATCTTAACCCCAGTGTGCTGAAAGTGTCAAAACATGTTTTTCAGCAGAAATAAACATGTTTCTGCAAGTTTGGTCAACCCCATGTAAGTTATGGGGCAGTAACAGTACACTTTTCAAAACGTGTTTTTCAGCCCGAAATAAACGCGTTTTTTCAGACAACTGAATCCCCATGTAGCAGCAAGGCTCAGAAGAGCCCACACACTCAGATCTTAACCCCAGTGTGCTGAAAGTGTCAAAACATGTTTTTCAGCAGAAATAAACATGTTTCTGCAAGTTTGGTCAACCCCATGTAAGTTATGGGGCAGTAACAGTACACTTTTCAAAACGTGTTTTTCAGCCCGAAATAAACGCGTTTTTTCAGACAACTGAATCCCCATGTAGCAACAAGGCTCAGAAGAGCCCACACACTCAGATCTTAACCCCAGTGTGCTGAAAGTGTCAAAACATGTTTTTCAGCAGAAATAAACATGTTTCTGCAAGTTTGGTCAACCCCATGTAAGTTATGGGGCAGTAACAGTACACTTTTCAAAACGTGTTTTTCAGCCCGAAATAAACGCGTTTTTTCAGACAACTGAATCCCCATGTAGCAACAAGGCTCAGAAGAGCCCACACACTCAGATCTTAACCCCAGTGTGCTGAAAGTGTCAAAACATGTTTTTCAGCAGAAATAAACATGTTTCTGCAAGTTTGGTCAACCCCATGCAAGTTATTGGGCAGTAACAGTACACTTTTCAAAACGTGTTTTTCAGCCCGAAATAAACACGTTTTTTCAGACAACTGAATCCCCATGTAGCAACAAGGCTCAGAAGAGCCCACACACTCAGATCTTAACCCCAGTGTGCTGAAAGTGTCAAAACATGTTTTTCAGCAGAAATAAACATGTTTCTGCAAGTTTGGTCAACCCCATGTAAGTTATGGGGCAGTAACAGTACACTTTTCAAAACTTGTTTTTCAGCCCGAAATAAACGCGTTTTTTCAGACAACTGAATCCCCATGTAGCAACAAGGCTCAGAAGAGCCCACACACTCAGATCTTAACCCCAGTGTGCTGAAAGTGTCAAAACATGTTTTTCAGCAGAAATAAACATGTTTCTGCAAGTTTGGTCAACCCCATGTAAGTTATGGGGCAGTAACAGTACACTTTTCAAAACGTGTTTTTCAGCCCGAAATAAACGCGTTTTTTCAGACAACTGAATCACCATGTAGCAACAAGGCTCAGAAGAGCCCACACACTCAGATCTTAACCCCAGTGTGCAGAAAGGTTCAAAACATGTTTTTCAGCAGAAATAAACATGTTTCTGCAAGTTTGGTCAACCCCATGTAAGTTATGGGGCAGTAACAGTACACTTTTCAAAACGTGTTTTTCAGCCCGAAATAAACGCGTTTTTTCAGACAACTGAATACCCATGTAGCAGCAAGGCTCAGAAGAGCCCACACACTCAGATCTTAACCCCAGTGTGCAGAAAGGGTCAAAACGTGTTTTTCAGCAGAAATAAACATGTTTCTGCAAGTTTGGTCAACCCCATGTAAGTTATGGGGCAGTAACAGTACACTTTTCAAAACGTGTTTTTCAGCCCGAAATAAACGCGTTTTTTCAGACAACTGAATCCCCATGTAGCAGCAAGGCTCAGAAGAGCCCACACACTCAGATCTTAACCCCAGTGTGCTGAAAGTGTCAAAACATGTTTTTCAGCAGAAATAAACATGTTTCTGCAGGTTTGGTCAACCCCATGTAAGTTATGGGGCAGTAACAGTACACTTTTCAAAACGTGTTTTTCAGCCCGAAATAAACGCGTTTTTTCAGACAACTGAATCCCTATGTAGCAGCAAGTCTCAGAAGAGCCCACACACTCAGCTCTTAACCCCAGTGTGCAGAAAGGGTCAAAACATGTTTTTCAGCAGAAATAAACATGTTTCTGCAAGTTTGGTCAACCCCATGTAAGTTATGGGGCAGTAACAGTACACTTTTCAAAACGTGTTTTTCAGCCCGAAATAAACGCGTTTTTTCAGACAACTGAATCCCCATGTAGCAACAAGGCTCAGAAGAGCCCACACACTCAGATCTTAACCCCAGTGTGCAGAAAGGGTCAAAACATGTTTTTCAGCAGAAATAAACATGTTTCTGCAAGTTTGGTCAACCCCATGTAAGTTATGGGGCAGTAACAGTACACTTTTCAAAACGTGTTTTTCAGCCCGAAATAAACGCGTTTTTTCAGACAACTGAATACCCATGTAGCAGCAAGGCTCAGAAGAGCCCACACACTCAGATCTTAACCCCAGTGTGCAGAAAGGGTCAAAACGTGTTTTTCAGCAGAAATAAACATGTTTCTGCAAGTTTGGTCAACCCCATGTAAGTTATGGGGCAGTAACAGTACACTCTGCAAAACGTGTTTTTCAGCCCGAAATAAACGCGTTTTTTCAGACAACTGAATCCCCATGTAGCAGCAAGGCTCAGAAGAGCCCACACACTCAGATCTTAACCCCAGTGTGCTGAAAGTGTCAAAACATGTTTTTCAGCAGAAATAAACATGTTTCTGCAAGTTTGGTCAACCCCATGTAAGTTATGGGGCAGTAACAGTACACTTTTCAAACGTGTTTTTCAGCCCGAAATAAACGCGTTTTTTCAGACAACTGAATCCCCATGTAGCAGCAAGGCTCAGAAGAGCCCACACACTCAGATCTTAACCCCAGTGTGCTGAAAGTGTCAAAACATGTTTTTCAGCAGAAATAAACATGTTTCTGCAAGTTTGGTCAACCCCATGTAAGTTATGGGGCAGTAACAGTACACTTTTCAAAACGTGTTTTTCAGCCCGAAATAAACGCGTTTTTTCAGACAACTGAATCCCCATGTAGCAACAAGGCTCAGAAGAGCCCACACACTCAGATCTTAACCCCAGTGTGCTGAAAGTGTCAAAACGTGTTTTTCAGCAGAAATAAACATGTTTCTGCAAGTTTGGTCAACCCCATGTAAGTTATGGGGCAGTAACAGTACACTTTTCAAAACGTGTTTTTCAGCCCGAAATAAACGCGTTTTTTCAGACAACTGAATCCCCATGTAGCAACAAGGCTCAGAGAGCCCACACACTCAGATCTTAACCCCAGTGTGCTGAAAGTGTCAAAACATGTTTTTCAGCAGAAATAAACATGTTTCTGCAAGTTTGGTCAACCCATGTAAGTTATGGGTCAGTAACAGTACACTTTTCAAAACGTGTTTTTCAGCCCGAAATAAACGCGTTTTTTCAGTCAACTGAATCCCCATGTAGCAACAAGGCTCAGAGAGCCACACACTCAGATCTTAACCCCAGTGTGCTGAAAGTGTCAAAACATGTTTTTCAGCAGAAATAAACATGTTTCTGCAAGTTTGGTCAACCCCATGTAAGTTATGGGGCAGTAACAGTACACTTTTCAAAACGTGTTTTTCAGCCCGAAATAAACGCGTTTTTTCAGACAACTGAATCCCCATGTAGCAACAAGGCTCAGAAGAGCCCACACACTCAGATCTTAACCCCAGTGTGCTGAAAGTGTCAAAACATGTTTTTCAGCAGAAATAAACATGTTTCTGCAAGTTTGGTCAACCCCATGTAAGTTATGGGGCAGTAACAGTACACTTTTCAAAACGTGTTTTTCAGCCCGAAATAAACGCGTTTTTTCAAACAACTGAATCCCCATGTAGCAACAAGGCTCAGAAGAGCCCACACACTCAGATCTTAACCCCAGTGTGCTGAAAGTGTCAAAACATGTTTTTCAGCAGAAATAAACATGTTTCTGCAAGTTTGGTCAACCCCATGTAAGTTATGGGGCAGTAACAGTACACTTTTCAAAACGTGTTTTTCAGCCCGAAATAAACGCGTTTTTTCAGACAACTGAATCCCCATGTAGCAACAAGGCTCAGAAGAGCCCACACACTCAGATCTTAACCCCAGTGTGCTGAAAGTGTCAAAACATGTTTTTCAGCAGAAATAAACATGTTTCTGCAAGTTTGGTCAACCCCATGTAAGTTATGGGGCAGTAACAGTACACTCTGCAAAACGTGTTTTTCAGCCCGAAATAAACGCGTTTTTTCAGACAACTGAATCCCCATGTAGCAACAAGGCTCAGAAGAGCCCACACACTCAGATCTTAACCCCAGTGTGCTGAAAGTGTCAAGACATGTTTTTCAGCAGAAATAAACATGTTTCTGCAGGTTTGGTCAACCCCATGTAAGTTATGGGGCAGTAACAGTACACTTTTCAAAACGTGTTTTTCAGCCCGAAATAAACGCGTTTTTTCAGACAACTGAATCCCTATGTAGCAGCAAGTCTCAGAAGAGCCCACACACTCAGCTCTTAACCCCAGTGTGCAGAAAGGGTCAAAACATGTTTTTCAGCAGAAATAAACATGTTTCTGCAAGTTTGGTCAACCCCATGTAAGTTATGGGGCAGTAACAGTACACTCTGCAAAACGTGTGTTTCAGCCCGAAATAAACGCGTTTTTTCAGACAACTGAATCCCCATGTAGCAGCAAGGCTCAGAAGAGCCCACACACTCAGATCTTAACCCCAGTGTGCTGAAAGTGTCAAAACATGTTTTTCAGCAGAAATAAACATGTTTCTGCAAGTTTGGTCAACCCCATGTAAGTTATGGGGCAGTAACAGTACACTCTGCAAACGTGTTTTTCAGCCCGAAATAAACGCGTTTTTTCAGACAACTGAATCCCCATGTAGCAGCAAGGCTCAGAAGAGCCCACACACTCAGATCTTAACCCCAGTGTGCTGAAAGTGTCAAAACATGTTTTTCAGCAGAAATAAACATGTTTCTGCAAGTTTGGTCAACCCCATGTAAGTTATGGGGCAGTAACAGTACACTTTTCAAAACGTTTTTTTCAGCCCGAAATAAACGCGTTTTTTCAGACAACTGAATACCCATGTAGCAGCAAGGCTCAGAAGAGCCCACACACTCAGATCTTAACCCCAGTGTGCTGAAAGTGTCAAAACATGTTTTTCAGCAGAAATAAACATGTTTCTGCAAGTTTGGTCAACCCCATGTAAGTTATGGGGCAGTAACAGTACACTCTGCAAAACGTGTTTTTCAGCCCGAAATAAACGCGTTTTTTCAGACAACTGAATCCCCATGTAGCAGCAAGGCTCAGAAGAGCCCACACACTCAGATCTTAACCCCAGTGTGCTGAAAGTGTCAAAACATGTTTTTCAGCAGAAATAAACATGTTTCTGCAAGTTTGGTCAACCCCATGTAAGTTATGGGGCAGTAACAGTACACTTTTCAAAACGTGTTTTTCAGCCCGAAATAAACGCGTTTTTTCAGACAACTGAATCCCCATGTAGCAGCAAGGCTCAGAAGAGCCCACACACTCAGATCTTAACCCCAGTGTGCTGAAAGTGTCAAAACATGTTTTTCAGCAGAAATAAACATGTTTCTGCAAGTTTGGTCAACCCCATGTAAGTTATGGGGCAGTAACAGTACACTTTTCAAAACGTGTTTTTCAGCCCGAAATAAACGCGTTTTTTCAGACAACTGAATCCCCATGTAGCAACAAGGCTCAGAAGAGCCCACACACTCAGATCTTAACCCCAGTGTGCTGAAAGTGTCAAAACATGTTTTCAGCAGAAATAAACATGTTTCTGCAAGTTTGGTCAACCCCATGTAAGTTATGGGGCAGTAACAGTACACTTTTCAAAACGTGTTTTTCAGCCCGAAATAAACGCGTTTTTTCAGACAACTGAATCCCCATGTAGCAACAAGGCTCAGAAGAGCCCACACACTCAGATCTTAACCCCAGTGTGCTGAAAGTGTCAAAACATGTTTTTCAGCAGAAATAAACATGTTTCTGCAAGTTTGGTCAACCCCATGTAAGTTATGGGGCAGTAACAGTACACTTTTCAAAACGTGTTTTTCAGCCCGAAATAAACACGTTTTTTCAGACAACTGAATCCCCATGTAGCAACAAGGCTCAGAAGAGCCCACACACTCAGATCTTAACCCCAGTGTGCTGAAAGTGTCAAAACATGTTTTTCAGCAGAATAAACATGTTTCTGCAAGTTTGGTCAACCCCATGTAAGTTATGGGGCAGTAACAGTACACTTTTCAAAACGTGTTTTTCAGCCCGAAATAAACGCGTTTTTCAGACAACTGAATACCCATGTAGCAGCAAGGCTCAGAAGAGCCCACACACTCAGATCTTAACCCCAGTGTGCAGAAAGGGTCAAAACGTGTTTTTCAGCAGAAATAAACATGTTTCTGCAAGTTTGGTCAACCCCATGTAAGTTATGGGGCAGTAACAGTACACTCTGCAAAACGTGTTTTTCAGCCCGAAATAAACGCGTTTTTCAGACAACTGAATCCCCATGTAGCAGCAAGGCTCAGAAGAGCCCACACACTCAGATCTTAACCCCAGTGTGCTGAAAGTGTCAAAACATGTTTTTCAGCAGAAATAAACATGTTTCTGCAAGTTTGGTCAACCCCATGTAAGTTATGGGGCAGTAACAGTACACTTTTCAAAACGTGTTTTTCAGCCCGAAATAAACGCGTTTTTTCAGACAACTGAATCACCATGTAGCAACAAGGCTCAGAAGAGCCCACACACTCAGATCTTAACCCCAGTGTGCAGAAAGGTTCAAAACATGTTTTTCAGCAGAAATAAACATGTTTCTGCAAGTTTGGTCAACCCCATGTAAGTTATGGGGCAGTAACAGTACACTTTTCAAAACGTGTTTTCAGCCCGAAATAAACGCGTTTTTTCAGACAACTGAATACCCATGTAGCAGCAAGGCTCAGAAGAGCCCACACACTCAGATCTTAACCCCAGTGTGCAGAAAGGGTCAAAACGTGTTTTTCAGCAGAAATAAACATGTTTCTGCAAGTTTGGTCAACCCCATGTAAGTTATGGGGCAGTAACAGTACACTTTTCAAAACGTGTTTTTCAGCCGAAATAAACGCGTTTTTCAGACAACTGAATCCCCATGTAGCAGCAAGGCTCAGAAGAGCCCACACACTCAGATCTTAACCCCAGTGTGCTGAAAGTGTCAAAACATGTTTTTCAGCAGAAATAAACATGTTTCTGCAGGTTTGGTCAACCCCATGTAAGTTATGGGGCAGTAACAGTACACTTTTCAAAACGTGTTTTTCAGCCCGAAATAAACGCGTTTTTTCAGACAACTGAATCCCCATGTAGCAACAAGGCTCAGAAGAGCCCACACACTCAGATCTTAACCCCAGTGTGCAGAAAGGGTCAAAACATGTTTTTCAGCAGAAATAAACATGTTTCTGCAAGTTTGGTCAACCCCATGTAAGTTATGGGGCAGTAACAGTACACTTTTCAAAACGTGTTTTTCAGCCCGAAATAAACGCGTTTTTTCAGACAACTGAATACCCATGTAGCAGCAAGGCTCAGAAGAGCCCACACACTCAGATCTTAACCCCAGTGTGCAGAAAGGGTCAAAACGTGTTTTTCAGCAGAAATAAACATGTTTCTGCAAGTTTGGTCAACCCCATGTAAGTTATGGGGCAGTAACAGTACACTCTGCAAAACGTGTTTTTCAGCCCGAAATAAACGCGTTTTTTCAGACAACTGAATCCCCATGTAGCAGCAAGGCTCAGAAGAGCCCACACACTCAGATCTTAACCCCAGTGTGCTGAAAGTGTCAAAACATGTTTTTCAGCAGAAATAAACATGTTTCTGCAAGTTTGGTCAACCCCATGTAAGTTATGGGGCAGTAACAGTACACTTTTCAAAACGTGTTTTTCAGCCCGAAATAAACGCGTTTTTTCAGACAACTGAATCCCCATGTAGCAGCAAGGCTCAGAAGAGCCCACACACTCAGATCTTAACCCCAGTGTGCTGAAAGTGTCAAAACATGTTTTTCAGCAGAAATAAACATGTTTCTGCAAGTTTGGTCAACCCCATGTAAGTTATGGGGCAGTAACAGTACACTTTTCAAAACGTGTTTTTCAGCCCGAAATAAACGCGTTTTTTCAGACAACTGAATCCCCATGTAGCAACAAGTTTCAGAAGAGCCCACACACTCAGATCTTAACCCCAGTGTGCTGAAAGTGTCAAAACATGTTTTTCAGCAGAAATAAACATGTTTCTGCAAGTTTGGTCAACCCCATGTAAGTTATGGGGCAGTAACAGTACACTTTTCAAAACGTGTTTTTCAGCCCGAATAAACACGTTTTTTCAGACAACTGAATCCCCATGTAGCAACAAGGCTCAGAAGAGCCCACACACTCAGATCTTAACCCCAGTGTGCTGAAAGTGTCAAAACATGTTTTTCAGCAGAAATAAACATGTTTCTGCAAGTTTGGTCAACCCCATGTAAGTTATGGGGCAGTAACAGTACACTTTTCAAAACGTGTTTTTCAGCCCGAAATAAAACGCGTTTTTTCAGACAACTGAATCCCCATGTAGCAACAAGGCTCAGAAGAGCCCACACACTCAGATCTTAACCCCAGTGTGCTGAAAGTGTCAAAACATGTTTTTCAGCAGAAATAAACATGTTTCTGCAAGTTTGGTCAACCCCATGTAAGTTATAGGGCAGTAACAGTACACTTTTCAAAACGTGTTTTTCAGCCCGAAATAAACGCGTTTTTTCAGACAACTGAATCCCCATGTAGCAGCAAGGCTCAGAAGAGCCCACACACTCAGATCTTAACCCCAGTGTGCTGAAAGTGTCAAAACATGTTTTTCAGCAGAAATAAACATGTTTCTGCAAGTTTGGTCAACCCCATGTAAGTTATGGGGCAGTAACAGTACACTTTTCAAAACGTGTTTTTCAGCCCGAAATAAACGCGTTTTTTCAGACAACTGAATCCCCATGTA
The DNA here is from genome assembly GCF_040954835.1 of Lepisosteus oculatus. NCBI lineage: Eukaryota > Metazoa > Chordata > Actinopteri > Semionotiformes > Lepisosteidae > Lepisosteus > Lepisosteus oculatus. The sequence goes on along the minus strand of NW_027167967.1, from coordinate 51,376 downwards.
GCAACAAGGCTCAGAAGAGCCCACACACTCAGATCTTAACCCCAGTGTGCTGAAAGTGTCAAAACATGTTTTTCAGCAGAAATAAACATGTTTCTGCAAGTTTGGTCAACCCCATGTAAGTTATGGGGCAGTAACAGTACACTTTTCAAAACGTGTTTTTCAGCCCGAAATAAACGCGTTTTTTCAGACAACTGAATCCCCATGTAGCAACAAGGCTCAGAAGAGCCCACACACTCAGATCTTAACCCCAGTGTGCTGAAAGTGTCAAAACATGTTTTTCAGCAGAAATAAACATGTTTCTGCAAGTTTGGTCAACCCATGCAAGTTATGGGGCAGTAACAGTACACTTTTCAAAACGTGTTTTTCAGCCCGAAATAAACACGTTTTTTCAGACAACTGAATCCCCATGTAGCAACAAGGCTCAGAAGAGCCCACACACTCAGATCTTAACCCCAGTGTGCTGAAAGTGTCAAAACATGTTTTTCAGCAGAAATAAACATGTTTCTGCAAGTTTGGTCAACCCCATGTAAGTTATGGGGCAGTAACAGTACACTTTTCAAAACGTGTTTTTCAGCCCGAAATAAACGCGTTTTTTCAGACAACTGAATCCCCATGTAGCAACAAGGCTCAGAAGAGCCCACACACTCAGATCTTAACCCCAGTGTGCTGAAAGTGTCAAAACATGTTTTTCAGCAGAAATAAACATGTTTCTGCAAGTTTGGTCAACCCCATGTAAGTTATGGGGCAGTAACAGTACACTTTTCAAAACGTGTTTTTCAGCCCGAAATAAACGCGTTTTTTCAGACAACTGAATCACCATGTAGCAACAAGGCTCAGAAGAGCCCACACACTCAGATCTTAACCCCAGTGTGCAGAAAGGTTCAAAACATGTTTTTCAGCAGAAATAAACATGTTTCTGCAAGTTTGGTCAACCCCATGTAAGTTATGGGGCAGTAACAGTACACTTTTCAAAACGTGTTTTTCAGCCCGAAATAAACGCGTTTTTTCAGACAACTGAATACCCATGTAGCAGCAAGGCTCAGAAGAGCCCACACACTCAGATCTTAACCCCAGTGTGCAGAAAGGGTCAAAACGTGTTTTTCAGCAGAAATAAACATGTTTCTGCAAGTTTGGTCAACCCCATGTAAGTTATGGGGCAGTAACAGTACACTTTTCAAAACGTGTTTTTCAGCCCGAAATAAACGCGTTTTTTCAGACAACTGAATCCCCATGTAGCAGCAAGGCTCAGAAGAGCCCACACACTCAGATCTTAACCCCAGTGTGCTGAAAGTGTCAAAACATGTTTTTCAGCAGAAATAAACATGTTTCTGCAGGTTTGGTCAACCCCATGTAAGTTATGGGGCAGTAACAGTACACTTTTCAAAACGTGTTTTTCAGCCCGAAATAAACGCGTTTTTTCAGACAACTGAATCCCTATGTAGCAGCAAGTCTCAGAAGAGCCCACACACTCAGCTCTTAACCCCAGTGTGCAGAAAGGGTCAAAACATGTTTTTCAGCAGAAATAAACATGTTTCTGCAAGTTTGGTCAACCCCATGTAAGTTATGGGGCAGTAACAGTACACTTTTCAAAACGTGTTTTTCAGCCCGAAATAAACGCGTTTTTTCAGACAACTGAATCCCCATGTAGCAACAAGGCTCAGAAGAGCCCACACACTCAGATCTTAACCCCAGTGTGCAGAAAGGGTCAAAACATGTTTTTCAGCAGAAATAAACATGTTTCTGCAAGTTTGGTCAACCCCATGTAAGTTATGGGGCAGTAACAGTACACTTTCAAAACGTGTTTTTCAGCCCGAAATAAACGCGTTTTTTCAGACAACTGAATACCCATGTAGCAGCAAGGCTCAGAAGAGCCCACACACTCAGATCTTAACCCCAGTGTGCAGAAAGGGTCAAAACGTGTTTTTCAGCAGAAATAAACATGTTTCTGCAAGTTTGGTCAACCCCATGTAAGTTATGGGGCAGTAACAGTACACTCTGCAAAACGTGTTTTTCAGCCCGAAATAAACGCGTTTTTTCAGACAACTGAATCCCCATGTAGCAGCAAGGCTCAGAAGAGCCCACCACACACTCAGATCTTAACCCCAGTGTGCTGAAAGTGTCAAAACATGTTTTTCAGCAGAAATAAACATGTTTCTGCAAGTTTGGTCAACCCCATGTAAGTTATGGGGCAGTAACAGTACACTTTTCAAAACGTGTTTTTCAGCCCGAAATAAACGCGTTTTTTCAGACAACTGAATCCCCATGTAGCAGCAAGGCTCAGAAGAGCCCACACACTCAGATCTTAACCCCAGTGTGCTGAAAGTGTCAAAACATGTTTTTCAGCAGAAATAAACATGTTTCTGCAAGTTTGGTCAACCCCATGTAAGTTATGGGGCAGTAACAGTACACTTTTCAAAACGTGTTTTTCAGCCCGAAATAAACGCGTTTTTTCAGACAACTGAATCCCCATGTAGCAACAAGGCTCAGAAGAGCCCACACACTCAGATCTTAACCCCAGTGTGCTGAAAGTGTCAAAACGTGTTTTTCAGCAGAAATAAACATGTTTCTGCAAGTTTGGTCAACCCCATGTAAGTTATGGGGCAGTAACAGTACACTTTTCAAAACGTGTTTTTCAGCCCGAAATAACGCGTTTTTTCAGACAACTGAATCCCCATGTAGCAACAAGGCTCAGAAGAGCCCACACACTCAGATCTTAACCCCAGTGTGCTGAAAGTGTCAAAACATGTTTTTCAGCAGAAATAAACATGTTTCTGCAAGTTTGGTCAACCCCATGTAAGTTATGGGGCAGTAACAGTACACTTTTCAAAACGTGTTTTTCAGCCCGAAATAAACGCGTTTTTTCAGTCAACTGAATCCCCATGTAGCAACAAGGCTCAGAAGAGCCCACACACTCAGATCTTAACCCCAGTGTGCTGAAAGTGTCAAAACATGTTTTTCAGCAGAAATAAACATGTTTCTGCAAGTTTGGTCAACCCCATGTAAGTTATGGGGCAGTAACAGTACACTTTTCAAAACGTGTTTTTCAGCCCGAAATAAACGCGTTTTTTCAGACAACTGAATCCCCATGTAGCAACAAGGCTCAGAAGAGCCCACACACTCAGATCTTAACCCCAGTGTGCTGAAAGTGTCAAAACATGTTTTTCAGCAGAAATAAACATGTTTCTGCAAGTTTGGTCAACCCCATGTAAGTTATGGGGCAGTAACAGTACACTTTTCAAAACGTGTTTTTCAGCCCGAAATAAACGCGTTTTTTCAAACAACTGAATCCCCATGTAGCAACAAGGCTCAGAAGAGCCCACACACTCAGATCTTAACCCCAGTGTGCTGAAAGTGTCAAAACATGTTTTTCAGCAGAAATAAACATGTTTCTGCAAGTTTGGTCAACCCCATGTAAGTTATGGGGCAGTAACAGTACACTTTTCAAAACGTGTTTTTCAGCCCGAAATAAACGCGTTTTTTCAGACAACTGAATCCCCATGTAGCAACAAGGCTCAGAAGAGCCCACACACTCAGATCTTAACCTCAGTGTGCTGAAAGTGTCAAAACATGTTTTTCAGCAGAAATAAACATGTTTCTGCAAGTTTGGTCAACCCCATGTAAGTTATGGGGCAGTAACAGTACACTTTTCAAAACGTGTTTTTCAGCCCGAAATAAACGCGTTTTTTCAGACAACTGAATCCCCATGTAGCAGCAAGGCTCAGAAGAGCCCACACACTCAGATCTTAACCCCAGTGTGCTGAAAGTGTCAAAACATGTTTTTCAGCAGAAATAAACATGTTTCTGCAGGTTTGGTCAACCCCATGTAAGTTATGGGGCAGTAACAGTACACTTTTCAAAACGTGTTTTTCAGCCCGAAATAAACGCGTTTTTTCAGACAACTGAATCCCTATGTAGCAGCAAGTCTCAGAAGAGCCCACACACTCAGCTCTTAACCCCAGTGTGCAGAAAGGGTCAAAACATGTTTTTCAGCAGAAATAAACATGTTTCTGCAAGTTTGGTCAACCCCATGTAAGTTATGGGGCAGTAACAGTACACTTTTCAAAACGTGTTTTTCAGCCCGAAATAAACGCGTTTTTTCAGACAACTGAATCCCCATGTAGCAACAAGGCTCAGAAGAGCCCACACACTCAGATCTTAACCTCAGTGTGCTGAAAGTGTCAAAACATGTTTTTCAGCAGAAATAAACATGTTTCTGCAAGTTTGGTCAACCCCATGTAAGTTATGGGGCAGTAACAGTACACTTTTCAAAACGTGTTTTTCAGCCCGAAATAAACGCGTTTTTTCAGACAACTGAATCCCCATGTAGCAGCAAGGCTCAGAAGAGCCCACACACTCAGATCTTAACCCCAGTGTGCTGAAAGTGTCAAAACATGTTTTTCAGCAGAAATAAACATGTTTCTGCAGGTTTGGTCAACCCCATGTAAGTTATGGGGCAGTAACAGTACACTTTTCAAAACGTGTTTTTCAGCCCGAAATAAACGCGTTTTTTCAGACAACTGAATCCCTATGTAGCAGCAAGTCTCAGAAGAGCCCACACACTCAGCTCTTAACCCCAGTGTGCAGAAAGGGTCAAAACATGTTTTTCAGCAGAAATAAACATGTTTCTGCAAGTTTGGTCAACCCCATGTAAGTTATGGGGCAGTAACAGTACACTTTTCAAAACGTGTTTTTCAGCCCGAAATAAACGCGTTTTTTCAGACAACTGAATCCCCATGTAGCAACAAGGCTCAGAAGAGCCCACACACTCAGATCTTAACCCCAGTGTGCAGAAAGGGTCAAAACATGTTTTTCAGCAGAAATAAACATGTTTCTGCAAGTTTGGTCAACCCCATGTAAGTTATGGGGCAGTAACAGTACACTCTGCAAAACGTGTTTTTCAGCCCGAAATAAACGCGTTTTTTCAGACAACTGAATCCCCATGTAGCAGCAAGGCTCAGAAGAGTCCACACACTCAGATCTTAACCCCAGTGTGCTGAAAGTGTCAAAACATGTTTTTAGGCAGAAATAAACATGTTTCTGCAAGTTTGGTCAACCCCATGTAAGTTATGGGGCAGTAACAGTACACTTTTCAAAACGTGTTTTTCAGCCCGAAATAAACGCGTTTTTTCAGACAACTGAATACCCATGTAGCAGCAAGGCTCAGAAGAGCCCACACACTCAGATCTTAACCCCAGTGTGCAGAAAGGGTCAAAACGTGTTTTTCAGCAGAAATAAACATGTTTCTGCAAGTTTGGTCAACCCCATGTAAGTTATGGGGCAGTAACAGTACACTTTTCAAAACGTGTTTTTCAGCCCGAAATAAACGCGTTTTTTCAGTCAACTGAATCCCCATGTAGCAACAAGGCTCAGAAGAGCCCACACACTCAGATCTTAACCCCAGTGTGCAGAAAGGTTCAAAACATGTTTTTCAGCAGAAATAAACATGTTTCTGCAAGTTTGGTCAACCCCATGTAAGTTATGGGGCAGTAACAGTACACTCTGCAAAACGTGTTTTTCAGCCCGAAATAAACGCGTTTTTTCAGACAACTGAATCCCCATGTAGCAGCAAGGCTCAGAAGAGTCCACACACTCAGATCTTAACCCCAGTGTGCTGAAAGTGTCAAAACATGTTTTTAGGCAGAAATAAACATGTTTCTGCAAGTTTGGTCAACCCCATGTAAGTTATGGGGCAGTAACAGTACACTTTTCAAAACGTGTTTTTCAGCCCGAAATAAACGCGTTTTTTCAGACAACTGAATCCCCATGTAGCAACAAGGCTCAGAAGAGCCCACACACTCAGATCTTAACCCCAGTGTGCTGAAAGTGTCAAAACATGTTTTTCAGCAGAAATAAACATGTTTCTGCAAGTTTGGTCAACCCCATGTAAGTTATGGGGCAGTAACAGTACACTTTTCAAAACGTGTTTTTCAGCCCGAAATAAACGCGTTTTTTCAGACAACTGAATCCCCATGTAGCAACAAGGCTCAGAAGAGCCCACACACTCAGATCTTAACCCCAGTGTGCTGAAAGTGTCAAAACATGTTTTTCAGCAGAAATAAACATGTTTCTGCAAGTTTGGTCAACCCCATGTAAGTTATGGGGCAGTAACAGTACACTTTTCAAAACGTGTTTTTCAGCCCGAAATAAACGCGTTTTTTCAGACAACTGAATCCCCATGTAGCAACAAGGCTCAGAAGAGCCCACACACTCAGATCTTAACCCCAGTGTGCTGAAAGTGTCAAAACATGTTTTTCAGCAGAAATAAACATGTTTCTGCAAGTTTGGTCAACCCCATGTAAGTTATGGGGCAGTAACAGTACACTTTTCAAAACGTGTTTTTCAGCCCGAAATAAACGCGTTTTTTCAGACAACTGAATACCCATGTAGCAGCAAGGCTCAGAAGAGCCCACACACTCAGATCTTAACCCCAGTGTGCAGAAAGGGTCAAAACGTGTTTTTCAGCAGAAATAAACATGTTTCTGCAAGTTTGGTCAACCCCATGTAAGTTATGGGGCAGTAACAGTACACTTTTCAAAACGTGTTTTTCAGCCCGAAATAAACGCGTTTTTTCAGTCAACTGAATCCCCATGTAGCAACAAGGCTCAGAAGAGCCCACACACTCAGATCTTAACCCCAGTGTGCTGAAAGTGTCAAAACATGTTTTTCAGCAGAAATAAACATGTTTCTGCAAGTTTGGTCAACCCCATGTAAGTTATGGGGCAGTAACAGTACACTTTTCAAAACGTGTTTTTCAGCCCGAAATAAACGCGTTTTTTCAGACAACTGAATCCCCATGTAGCAACAAGGCTCAGAAGAGCCCACACACTCAGATCTTAACCCCAGTGTGCTGAAAGTGTCAAAACATGTTTTTCAGCAGAAATAAACATGTTTCTGCAAGTTTGGTCAACCCCATGTAAGTTATGGGGCAGTAACAGTACACTTTTCAAAACGTGTTTTTCAGCCCGAAATAAACGCGTTTTTTCAAACAACTGAATCCCCATGTAGCAACAAGGCTCAGAAGAGCCCACACACTCAGATCTTAACCCCAGTGTGCTGAAAGTGTCAAAACATGTTTTTCAGCAGAAATAAACATGTTTCTGCAAGTTTGGTCAACCCCATGTAAGTTATGGGGCAGTAACAGTACACTTTTCAAAACGTGTTTTTCAGCCCGAAATAAACGCGTTTTTTCAGACAACTGAATCCCCATGTAGCAACAAGGCTCAGAAGAGCCCACACACTCAGATCTTAACCCCAGTGTGCTGAAAGTGTCAAAACATGTTTTTCAGCAGAAATAAACATGTTTCTGCAAGTTTGGTCAACCCCATGTAAGTTATGGGGCAGTAACAGTACACTTTTCAAAACGTGTTTTTCAGCCCGAAATAAACGCGTTTTTTCAGACAACTGAATCCCCATGTAGCAACAAGGCTCAGAAGAGCCCACACACTCAGATCTTAACCTCAGTGTGCTGAAAGTGTCAAAACATGTTTTTCAGCAGAAATAAACATGTTTCTGCAAGTTTGGTCAACCCCATGTAAGTTATGGGGCAGTAACAGTACACTTTTCAAAACGTGTTTTTCAGCCCGAAATAAACGCGTTTTTTCAGACAACTGAATCCCCATGTAGCAGCAAGGCTCAGAAGAGCCCACACACTCAGATCTTAACCCCAGTGTGCTGAAAGTGTCAAAACATGTTTTTCAGCAGAAATAAACATGTTTCTGCAGGTTTGGTCAACCCCATGTAAGTTATGGGGCAGTAACAGTACACTTTTCAAAACGTGTTTTTCAGCCCGAAATAAACGCGTTTTTTCAGACAACTGAATCCCTATGTAGCAGCAAGTCTCAGAAGAGCCCACACACTCAGCTCTTAACCCCAGTGTGCAGAAAGGGTCAAAACATGTTTTTCAGCAGAAATAAACATGTTTCTGCAAGTTTGGTCAACCCTATGTAAGTTATGGGGCAGTAACAGTACACTTTTCAAAACGTGTTTTTCAGCCCGAAATAAACGCGTTTTTTCAGACAACTGAATCCCCATGTAGCAACAAGGCTCAGAAGAGCCCACACACTCAGATCTTAACCCCAGTGTGCTGAAAGTGTCAAAACATGTTTTTCAGCAGAAATAAACATGTTTCTGCAAGTTTGGTCAACCCCATGTAAGTTATGGGGCAGTAACAGTACACTTTTCAAAACGTGTTTTTCAGCCCGAAATAAACGCGTTTTTTCAGACAACTGAATCCCCATGTAGCAACAAGGCTCAGAAGAGCCCACACACTCAGATCTTAACCCCAGTGTGCAGAAAGGGTCAAAACGTGTTTTTCAGCAGAAATAAACATGTTTCTGCAAGTTTGGTCAACCCCATGTAAGTTATGGGGCAGTAACAGTACACTCTGCAAAACGTGTTTTTCAGCCCGAAATAAACGCGTTTTTTCAGACAACTGAATCCCCATGTAGCAGCAAGGCTCAGAAGAGCCCACACACTCAGATCTTAACCCCAGTGTGCTGAAAGTGTCAAAACATGTTTTTCAGCAGAAATAAACATGTTTCTGCAAGTTTGGTCAACCCCATGTAAGTTATGGGGCAGTAACAGTACACTTTTCAAAACGTGTTTTTCAGCCCGAAATAAACGCGTTTTTTCAGACAACTGAATCCCCATGTAGCAACAAGGCTCAGAAGAGCCCACACACTCAGATCTTAACCCCAGTGTGCTGAAAGTGTCAAAACATGTTTTTCAGCAGAAATAAACATGTTTCTGCAAGTTTGGTCAACCCCATGTAAGTTATGGGGCAGTAACAGTACACTTTTCAAAACGTGTTTTTCAGCCCGAAATAAACGTGTTTTTTCAGACAACTGAATCACCATGTAGCAACAAGGCTCAGAAGAGCCCACACACTCAGAACTTAACCCCAGTGTGCAGAAAGGTTCAAAACATGTTTTTCAGCAGAAATAAACATGTTTCTGCAAGTTTGGTCAACCCCATGTAAGTTATGGGGCAGTAACAGTACACTTTTCAAAACGTGTTTTTCAGCCCGAAATAAACGCGTTTTTTCAGACAACTGAATACCCATGTAGCAGCAAGGCTCAGAAGAGCCCACACACTCAGATCTTAACCCCAGTGTGCAGAAAGGGTCAAAACGTGTTTTTCCGCAGAAATAAACATGTTTCTGCAAGTTTGGTCAACCCCATGTAAGTTATGGGGCAGTAACAGTACACTTTTCAAAACGTGTTTTTCAGCCCGAAATAAACGCGTTTTTTCAGACAACTGAATCCCCATGTAGCAGCAAGGCTCAGAAGAGCCCACACACTCAGATCTTAACCCCAGTGTGCTGAAAGTGTCAAAACATGTTTTTCAGCAGAAATAAACATGTTTCTGCAGGTTTGGTCAACCCCATGTAAGTTATGGGGCAGTAACAGTACACTTTTCAAAACGTGTTTTTCAGCCCGAAATAAACGCGTTTTTTCAGACAACTGAATCCCTATGTAGCAACAAGGCTCAGAAGAGCCCACACACTCAGATCTTAACCCCAGTGTGCAGAAAGGGTCAAAACATGTTTTTCAGCAGAAATAAACATGTTTCTGCAAGTTTGGTCAACCCCATGTAAGTTATGGGGCAGTAACAGTACACTTTTCAAAACGTGTTTTTCAGCCCGAAATAAACGCGTTTTTTCAGACAACTGAATACCCATGTAGCAGCAAGGCTCAGAAGAGCCCACACACTCAGATCTTAACCCCAGTGTGCAGAAAGGGTCAAAACGTGTTTTTCCGCAGAAATAAACATGTTTCTGCAAGTTTGGTCAACCCCATGTAAGTTATGGGGCAGTAACAGTACACTTTTCAAAACGTGTTTTTCAGCCCGAAATAAACGCGTTTTTTCAGACAACTGAATCCCCATGTAGCAGCAAGGCTCAGAAGAGCCCACACACTCAGATCTTAACCCCAGTGTGCTGAAAGTGTCAAAACATGTTTTTCAGCAGAAATAAACATGTTTCTGCAGGTTTGGTCAACCCCATGTAAGTTATGGGGCAGTAACAGTACACTTTTCAAAACGTGTTTTTCAGCCCGAAATAAACGCGTTTTTTCAGACAACTGAATCCCTATGTAGCAACAAGGCTCAGAAGAGCCCACACACTCAGATCTTAACCCCAGTGTGCAGAAAGGGTCAAAACATGTTTTTCAGCAGAAATAAACATGTTTCTGCAAGTTTGGTCAACCCCATGTAAGTTATGGGGCAGTAACAGTACACTTTTCAAAACGTGTTTTTCAGCCCGAAATAAACGCGTTTTTTCAGACAACTGAATACCCATGTAGCAGCAAGGCTCAGAAGAGCCCACACACTCAGATCTTAACCCCAGTGTGCAGAAAGGGTCAAAACGTGTTTTTCAGCAGAAATAAACATGTTTCTGCAAGTTTGGTCAACCCCATGTAAGTTATGGGGCAGTAACAGTACACTCTGCAAAACGTGTTTTTCAGCCCGAAATAAACGCGTTTTTTCAGACAACTGAATCCCCATGTAGCAGCAAGGCTCAGAAGAGCCCACACACTCAGATCTTAACCCCAGTGTGCTGAAAGTGTCAAAACATGTTTTTCAGCAGAAATAAACATGTTTCTGCAAGTTTGGTCAACCCCATGTAAGTTATGGGGCAGTAACAGTACACTTTTCAAAACGTGTTTTTCAGCCCGAAATAAACGCGTTTTTTCAGACAACTGAATCCCTATGTAGCAGCAAGTCTCAGAAGAGCCCACACACTCAGCTCTTAACCCCAGTGTGCAGAAAGGGTCAAAACATGTTTTTCAGCAGAAATAAACATGTTTCTGCAAGTTTGGTCAACCCCATGTAAGTTATGGGGCAGTAACAGTACACTTTTCAAAACGTGTTTTTCAGCCCGAAATAAACGCGTTTTTTCAGACAACTGAATCCCCATGTAGCAACAAGGCTCAGAAGAGCCCACACACTCAGATCTTAACCCCAGTGTGCAGAAAGGGTCAAAACATGTTTTTCAGCAGAAATAAACATGTTTCTGCAAGTTTGGTCAACCCCATGTAAGTTATGGGGCAGTAACAGTACACTTTTCAAAACGTGTTTTTCAGCCCGAAATAAACGCGTTTTTTCAGACAACTGAATACCCATGTAGCAGCAAGGCTCAGAAGAGCCCACACACTCAGATCTTAACCCCAGTGTGCAGAAAGGGTCAAAACGTGTTTTTCAGCAGAAATAAACATGTTTCTGCAAGTTTGGTCAACCCCATGTAAGTTATGGGGCAGTAACAGTACACTTTTCAAAACGTGTTTTTCAGCCCGAAATAAACGCGTTTTTTCAGTCAACTGAATCCCCATGTAGCAACAAGGCTCAGAAGAGCCCACACACTCAGATCTTAACCCCAGTGTGCTGAAAGTGTCAAAACATGTTTTTCAGCAGAAATAAACATGTTTCTGCAAGTTTGGTCAACCCCATGTAAGTTATGGGGCAGTAACAGTACACTTTTCAAAACGTGTTTTTCAGCCCGAAATAAACGCGTTTTTTCAGACAACTGAATCCCCATGTAGCAACAAGGCTCAGAAGAGCCCACACACTCAGATCTTAACCCCAGTGTGCTGAAAGTGTCAAAACATGTTTTTCAGCAGAAATAAACATGTTTCTGCAAGTTTGGTCAACCCCATGTAAGTTATGGGGCAGTAACAGTACACTTTTCAAAACGTGTTTTTCAGCCCGAAATAAACGCGTTTTTTCAGACAACTGAATCCCCATGTAGCAGCAAGGCTCAGAAGAGCCCACACACTCAGATCTTAACCCCAGTGTGCTGAAAGTGTCAAAACATGTTTTTCAGCAGAAATAAACATGTTTCTGCAGGTTTGGTCAACCCCATGTAAGTTATGGGGCAGTAACAGTACACTTTTCAAAACGTGTTTTTCAGCCCGAAATAAACGCGTTTTTTCAGACAACTGAATCCCTATGTAGCAGCAAGTCTCAGAAGAGCGCACACACTCAGCTCTTAACCCCAGTGTGCAGAAAGGGTCAAAACATGTTTTTCAGCAGAAATAAACATGTTTCTGCAAGTTTGGTCAACCCCATGTAAGTTATGGGGCAGTAACAGTACACTTTTCAAAACGTGTTTTTCAGCCCGAAATAAACGCGTTTTTTCAGACAACTGAATCCCCATGTAGCAGCAAGGCTCAGAAGAGCCCACACACTCAGATCTTAACCCCAGTGTGCTGAAAGTGTCAAAACATGTTTTTCAGCAGAAATAAACATGTTTCTGCAGGTTTGGTCAACCCCATGTAAGTTATGGGGCAGTAACAGTACACTTTTCAAAACGTGTTTTTCAGCCCGAAATAAACGCGTTTTTTCAGACAACTGAATCCCCATGTAGCAACAAGGCTCAGAAGAGCCCACACACTCAGATCTTAACCCCAGTGTGCTGAAAGTGTCAAAACATGTTTTTCAGCAGAAATAAACATGTTTCTGCAAGTTTGGTCAACCCCATGTAAGTTATGGGGCAGTAACAGTACACTTTTCAAAACGTGTTTTTCAGCCCGAAATAAACGCGTTTTTTCAGTCAACTGAATCCCCATGTAGCAACAAGGCTCAGAAGAGCCCACACACTCAGATCTTAACCCCAGTGTGCTGAAAGTGTCAAAACATGTTTTTCAGCAGAAATAAACATGTTTCTGCAAGTTTGGTCAACCCCATGTAAGTTATGGGGCAGTAGCAGTACACTTTTCAAAACGTGTTTTTCAGCCCGAAATAAACGCGTTTTTTCAGACAACTGAATACCCATGTAGCAGCAAGGCTCAGAAGAGCCCACACACTCAGATCTTAACCCCAGTGTGCAGAAAGGGTCAAAACGTGTTTTTCAGCAGAAATAAACATGTTTCTGCAAGTTTGGTCAACCCCATGTAAGTTATGGGGCAGTAACAGTACACTCTGCAAAACGTGTTTTTCAGCCCGAAATAAACGCGTTTTTTCAGACAACTGAATCCCCATGTAGCAGCAAGGCTCAGAAGAGCCCACACACTCAGATCTTAACCCCAGTGTGCTGAAAGTGTCAAAACATGTTTTTCAGCAGAAATAAACATGTTTCTGCAAGTTTGGTCAACCCCATGTAAGTTATGGGGCAGTAACAGTACACTTTTCAAAACGTGTTTTTCAGCCCGAAATAAACGCGTTTTTTCAGTCAACTGAATCCCCATGTAGCAACAAGGCTCAGAAGAGCCCACACACTCAGATCTTAACCCCAGTGTGCTGAAAGTGTCAAAACATGTTTTTCAGCAGAAATAAACATGTTTCTGCAAGTTTGGTCAACCCCATGTAAGTTATGGGGCAGTAACAGTACACTTTTCAAAACGTGTTTTTCAGCCCGAAATAAACGCGTTTTTTCAGACAACTGAATCCCCATGTAGCAACAAGGCTCAGAAGAGCCCACACACTCAGATCTTAACCCCAGTGTGCTGAAAGTGTCAAAACATGTTTTTCAGCAGAAATAAACATGTTTCTGCAAGTTTGGTCAACCCCATGTAAGTTATGGGGCAGTAACAGTACACTTTTCAAAACGTGTTTTTCAGCCCGAAATAAACGCGTTTTTTCAAACAACTGAATCCCCATGTAGCAACAAGGCTCAGAAGAGCCCACACACTCAGATCTTAACCCCAGTGTGCTGAAAGTGTCAAAACATGTTTTTCAGCAGAAATAAACATGTTTCTGCAAGTTTGGTCAACCCCATGTAAGTTATGGGGCAGTAACAGTACACTTTTCAAAACGTGTTTTTCAGCCCGAAATAAACGCGTTTTTTCAGACAACTGAATCACCATGTAGCAACAAGGCTCAGAAGAGCCCACACACTCAGATCTTAACCCCAGTGTGCAGAAAGGTTCAAAACATGTTTTTCAGCAGAAATAAACATGTTTCTGCAAGTTTGGTCAACCCCATGTAAGTTATGGGGCAGTAACAGTACACTTTTCAAAACGTGTTTTTCAGCCCGAAATAAACGCGTTTTTTCAGACAACTGAATACCCATGTAGCAGCAAGGCTCAGAAGAGCCCACACACTCAGATCTTAACCCCAGTGTGCAGAAAGGGTCAAAACGTGTTTTTCAGCAGAAATAAACATGTTTCTGCAAGTTTGGTCAACCCCATGTAAGTTATGGGGCAGTAACAGTACACTTTTCAAAACGTGTTTTTCAGCCCGAAATAAACGCGTTTTTTCAGACAACTGAATCCCCATGTAGCAGCAAGGCTCAGAAGAGCCCACACACTCAGATCTTAACCCCAGTGTGCTGAAAGTGTCAAAACATGTTTTTCAGCAGAAATAAACATGTTTCTGCAGGTTTGGTCAACCCCATGTAAGTTATGGGGCAGTAACAGTACACTTTTCAAAACGTGTTTTTCAGCCCGAAATAAACGCGTTTTTTCAGACAACTGAATCCCTATGTAGCAGCAAGTCTCAGTAGAGCCCACACACTCAGCTCTTAACCCCAGTGTGCAGAAAGGGTCAAAACATGTTTTTCAGCAGAAATAAACATGTTTCTGCAAGTTTGGTCAACCCCATGTAAGTTATGGGGCAGTAACAGTACACTTTTCAAAACGTGTTTTTCAGCCCGAAATAAACGCGTTTTTTCAGACAACTGAATCCCCATGTAGCAACAAGGCTCAGAAGAGCCCACACACTCAGATCTTAACCCCAGTGTGCAGAAAGGGTCAAAACATGTTTTTCAGCAGAAATAAACATGTTTCTGCAAGTTTGGTCAACCCCATGTAAGTTATGGGGCAGTAACAGTACACTTTTCAAAACGTGTTTTTCAGCCCGAAATAAACGCGTTTTTTCAGACAACTGAATACCCATGTAGCAGCAAGGCTCAGAAGAGCCCACACACTCAGATCTTAACCCCAGTGTGCAGAAAGGGTCAAAACGTGTTTTTCAGCAGAAATAAACATGTTTCTGCAAGTTTGGTCAACCCCATGTAAGTTATGGGGCAGTAACAGTACACTCTGCAAAACGTGTTTTTCAGCCCGAAATAAACGCGTTTTTTCAGACAACTGAATCCCCATGTAGCAGCAAGGCTCAGAAGAGCCCACACACTCAGATCTTAACCCCAGTGTGCTGAAAGTGTCAAAACATGTTTTTCAGCAGAAATAAACATGTTTCTGCAAGTTTGGTCAACCCCATGTAAGTTATGGGGCAGTAACAGTACACTTTTCAAAACGTGTTTTTCAGCCCGAAATAAACGCGTTTTTTCAGACAACTGAATCCCCATGTAGCAGCAAGGCTCAGAAGAGCCCACACACTCAGATCTTAACCCCAGTGTGCTGAAAGTGTCAAAACATGTTTTTCAGCAGAAATAAACATGTTTCTGCAAGTTTGGTCAACCCCATGTAAGTTATGGGGCAGTAACAGTACACTTTTCAAAACGTGTTTTTCAGCCCGAAATAAACGCGTTTTTTCAGACAACTGAATCCCCATGTAGCAACAAGTTTCAGAAGAGCCCACACACTCAGATCTTAACCCCAGTGTGCTGAAAGTGTCAAAACATGTTTTTCAGCAGAAATAAACATGTTTCTGCAAGTTTGGTCAACCCCATGTAAGTTATGGGGCAGTAACAGTACACTTTTCAAAACGTGTTTTTCAGCCCGAAATAAACGCGTTTTTTCAGACAACTGAATACCCATGTAGCAGCAAGGCTCAGAAGAGCCCACACACTCAGATCTTAACCCCAGTGTGCAGAAAGGGTCAAAACGTGTTTTTCAGCAGAAATAAACATGTTTCTGCAAGTTTGGTCAACCCCATGTAAGTTATGGGGCAGTAACAGTACACTCTGCAAAACGTGTTTTTCAGCCCGAAATAAACGCGTTTTTTCAGACAACTGAATCCCCATGTAGCAGCAAGGCTCAGAAGAGCCCACACACTCAGATCTTAACCCCAGTGTGCTGAAAGTGTCAAAACATGTTTTTCAGCAGAAATAAACATGTTTCTGCAAGTTTGGTCAACCCCATGTAAGTTATGGGGCAGTAACAGTACACTTTTCAAAACGTGTTTTTCAGCCCGAAATAAACGCGTTTTTTCAGACAACTGAATCCCCATGTAGCAGCAAGGCTCAGAAGAGCCCACACACTCAGATCTTAACCCCAGTGTGCTGAAAGTGTCAAAACATGTTTTTCAGCAGAAATAAACATGTTTCTGCAAGTTTGGTCAACCCCATGTAAGTTATGGGGCAGTAACAGTACACTTTTCAAAACGTGTTTTTCAGCCCGAAATAAACGCGTTTTTTCAGACAACTGAATCCCCATGTAGCAACAAGTTTCAGAAGAGCCCACACACTCAGATCTTAACCCCAGTGTGCTGAAAGTGTCAAAACATGTTTTTCAGCAGAAATAAACATGTTTCTGCAAGTTTGGTCAACCCCATGTAAGTTATGGGGCAGTAACAGTACACTTTTCAAAACGTGTTTTTCAGCCCGAAATAAACACGTTTTTTCAGACAACTGAATCCCCATGTAGCAACAAGGCTCAGAAGAGCCCACACACTCAGATCTTAACCCCAGTGTGCTGAAAGTGTCAAAACATGTTTTTCAGCAGAAATAAACATGTTTCTGCAAGTTTGGTCAACCCCATGTAAGTTATGGGGCAGTAACAGTACACTTTTCAAAACGTGTTTTTCAGCCCGAAATAAACGCGTTTTTTCAGACAACTGAATCCCCATGTAGCAACAAGGCTCAGAAGAGCCCACACACTCAGATCTTAACCCCAGTGTGCAGAAAGGGTCAAAACGTGTTTTTCAGCAGAAATAAACATGTTTCTGCAAGTTTGGTCAACCCCATGTAAGTTATGGGGCAGTAACAGTACACTCTGCAAAACGTGTTTTTCAGCCCGAAATAAACGCGTTTTTTCAGACAACTGAATCCCCATGTAGCAGCAAGGCTCAGAAGAGCCCACACACTCAGATCTTAACCCCAGTGTGCTGAAAGTGTCAAAACATGTTTTTCAGCAGAAATAAACATGTTTCTGCAAGTTTGGTCAACCCCATGTAAGTTATGGGGCAGTAACAGTACACTTTTCAAAACGTGTTTTTCAGCCCGAAATAAACGCGTTTTTTCAGACAACTGAATCCCCATGTAGCAGCAAGGCTCAGAAGAGCCCACACACTCAGATCTTAACCCCAGTGTGCTGAAAGTGTCAAAACATGTTTTTCAGCAGAAATAAACATGTTTCTGCAAGTTTGGTCAACCCCATGTAAGTTATGGGGCAGTAACAGTACACTTTTCAAAACGTGTTTTTCAGCCCGAAATAAACGCGTTTTTTCAGACAACTGAATCCCCATGTAGCAACAAGGCTCAGAAGAGCCCACACACTCAGATCTTAACCCCAGTGTGCTGAAAGTGTCAAAACGTGTTTTTCAGCAGAAATAAACATGTTTCTGCAAGTTTGGTCAACCCCATGTAAGTTATGGGGCAGTAACAGTACACTTTTCAAAACGTGTTTTTCAGCCCGAAATAAACGCGTTTTTTCAGACAACTGAATCCCCATGTAGCAACAAGGCTCAGAAGAGCCCACACACTCAGATCTTAACCCCAGTGTGCTGAAAGTGTCAAAACATGTTTTTCAGCAGAAATAAACATGTTTCTGCAAGTTTGGTCAACCCCATGTAAGTTATGGGGCAGTAACAGTACACTTTTCAAAACGTGTTTTTCAGCCCGAAATAAACGCGTTTTTTCAGTCAACTGAATCCCCATGTAGCAACAAGGCTCAGAAGAGCCCACACACTCAGATCTTAACCCCAGTGTGCAGAAAGGGTCAAAACATGTTTTTCAGCAGAAATAAACATGTTTCTGCAAGTTTGGTCAACCCCATGTAAGTTATGGGGCAGTAACAGTACACTTTTCAAAACGTGTTTTTCAGCCCGAAATAAACGCGTTTTTTCAGACAACTGAATACCCATGTAGCAGCAAGGCTCAGAAGAGCCCACACACTCAGATCTTAACCCCAGTGTGCAGAAAGGGTCAAAACGTGTTTTTCAGCAGAAATAAACATGTTTCTGCAAGTTTGGTCAACCCCATGTAAGTTATGGGGCAGTAACAGTACACTCTGCAAAACGTGTTTTTCAGCCCGAAATAAACGCGTTTTTTCAGACAACTGAATCCCCATGTAGCAGCAAGGCTCAGAAGAGCCCACACACTCAGATCTTAACCCCAGTGTGCTGAAAGTGTCAAAACATGTTTTTCAGCAGAAATAAACATGTTTCTGCAAGTTTGGTCAACCCCATGTAAGTTATGGGGCAGTAACAGTACACTTTTCAAAACGTGTTTTTCAGCCCGAAATAAACGCGTTTTTTCAGACAACTGAATCCCCATGTAGCAGCAAGGCTCAGAAGAGCCCACACACTCAGATCTTAACCCCAGTGTGCTGAAAGTGTCAAAACATGTTTTTCAGCAGAAATAAACATGTTTCTGCAAGTTTGGTCAACCCCATGTAAGTTATGGGGCAGTAACAGTACACTTTTCAAAACGTGTTTTTCAGCCCGAAATAAACACGTTTTTTCAGACAACTGAATCCCCATGTAGCAACAAGGCTCAGAAGAGCCCACACACTCAGATCTTAACCCCAGTGTGCTGAAAGTGTCAAAACATGTTTTTCAGCAGAAATAAACATGTTTCTGCAAGTTTGGTCAACCCCATGTAAGTTATGGGGCAGTAACAGTACACTTTTCAAAACGTGTTTTTCAGCCCGAAATAAACGCGTTTTTTCAGACAACTGAATCCCCATGTAGCAACAAGGCTCAGAAGAGCCCACACACTCAGATCTTAACCCCAGTGTGCAGAAAGGGTCAAAACGTGTTTTTCAGCAGAAATAAACATGTTTCTGCAAGTTTGGTCAACCCCATGTAAGTTATGGGGCAGTAACAGTACACTCTGCAAAACGTGTTTTTCAGCCCGAAATAAACGCGTTTTTTCAGACAACTGAATCCCCATGTAGCAGCAAGGCTCAGAAGAGCCCACACACTCAGATCTTAACCCCAGTGTGCTGAAAGTGTCAAAACATGTTTTTCAGCAGAAATAAACATGTTTCTGCAAGTTTGGTCAACCCCATGTAAGTTATGGGGCAGTAACAGTACACTTTTCAAAACGTGTTTTTCAGCCCGAAATAAACGCGTTTTTTCAGACAACTGAATCCCCATGTAGCAGCAAGGCTCAGAAGAGCCCACACACTCAGATCTTAACCCCAGTGTGCTGAAAGTGTCAAAACATGTTTTTCAGCAGAAATAAACATGTTTCTGCAAGTTTGGTCAACCCCATGTAAGTTATGGGGCAGTAACAGTACACTTTTCAAAACGTGTTTTTCAGCCCGAAATAAACGCGTTTTTTCAGACAACTGAATCCCCATGTAGCAACAAGGCTCAGAAGAGCCCACACACTCAGATCTTAACCCCAGTGTGCTGAAAGTGTCAAAACGTGTTTTTCAGCAGAAATAAACATGTTTCTGCAAGTTTGGTCAACCCCATGTAAGTTATGGGGCAGTAACAGTACACTTTTCAAAACGTGTTTTTCAGCCCGAAATAAACGCGTTTTTTCAGACAACTGAATCCCCATGTAGCAACAAGGCTCAGAAGAGCCCACACACTCAGATCTTAACCCCAGTGTGCTGAAAGTGTCAAAACATGTTTTTCAGCAGAAATAAACATGTTTCTGCAAGTTTGGTCAACCCCATGTAAGTTATGGGGCAGTAACAGTACACTTTTCAAAACGTGTTTTTCAGCCCGAAATAAACGCGTTTTTTCAGACAACTGAATCCCCATGTAGCAACAAGGCTCAGAAGAGCCCACACACTCAGATCTTAACCCCAGTGTGCTGAAAGTGTCAAAACATGTTTTTCAGCAGAAATAAACATGTTTCTGCAAGTTTGGTCAACCCCATGTAAGTTATGGGGCAGTAACAGTACACTTTTCAAAACGTGTTTTTCAGCCCGAAATAAACGCGTTTTTTCAAACAACTGAATCCCCATGTAGCAACAAGGCTCAGAAGAGCCCACACACTCAGATCTTAACCCCAGTGTGCTGAAAGTGTCAAAACATGTTTTTCAGCAGAAATAAACATGTTTCTGCAAGTTTGGTCAACCCCATGTAAGTTATGGGGCAGTAACAGTACACTTTTCAAAACGTGTTTTTCAGCCCGAAATAAACGCGTTTTTTCAGACAACTGAATCACCATGTAGCAACAAGGCTCAGAAGAGCCCACACACTCAGATCTTAACCCCAGTGTGCAGAAAGGTTCAAAACATGTTTTTCAGCAGAAATAAACATGTTTCTGCAAGTTTGGTCAACCCCATGTAAGTTATGGGGCAGTAACAGTACACTTTTCAAAACGTGTTTTTCAGCCCGAAATAAACGCGTTTTTTCAGACAACTGAATACCCATGTAGCAGCAAGGCTCAGAAGAGCCCACACACTCAGATCTTAACCCCAGTGTGCAGAAAGGGTCAAAACGTGTTTTTCAGCAGAAATAAACATGTTTCTGCAAGTTTGGTCAACCCCATGTAAGTTATGGGGCAGTAACAGTACACTTTTCAAAACGTGTTTTTCAGCCCGAAATAAACGCGTTTTTTCAGACAACTGAATCCCCATGTAGCAGCAAGGCTCAGAAGAGCCCACACACTCAGATCTTAACCCCAGTGTGCTGAAAGTGTCAAAACATGTTTTTCAGCAGAAATAAACATGTTTCTGCAGGTTTGGTCAACCCCATGTAAGTTATGGGGCAGTAACAGTACACTTTTCAAAACGTGTTTTTCAGCCCGAAATAAACGCGTTTTTTCAGACAACTGAATCCCTATGTAGCAGCAAGTCTCAGTAGAGCCCACACACTCAGCTCTTAACCCCAGTGTGCAGAAAGGGTCAAAACATGTTTTTCAGCAGAAATAAACATGTTTCTGCAAGTTTGGTCAACCCCATGTAAGTTATGGGGCAGTAACAGTACACTTTTCAAAACGTGTTTTTCAGCCCGAAATAAACGCGTTTTTTCAGACAACTGAATCCCCATGTAGCAACAAGGCTCAGAAGAGCCCACACACTCAGATCTTAACCCCAGTGTGCAGAAAGGGTCAAAACATGTTTTTCAGCAGAAATAAACATGTTTCTGCAAGTTTGGTCAACCCCATGTAAGTTATGGGGCAGTAACAGTACACTTTTCAAAACGTGTTTTTCAGCCCGAAATAAACGCGTTTTTTCAGACAACTGAATACCCATGTAGCAGCAAGGCTCAGAAGAGCCCACACACTCAGATCTTAACCCCAGTGTGCAGAAAGGGTCAAAACGTGTTTTTCAGCAGAAATAAACATGTTTCTGCAAGTTTGGTCAACCCCATGTAAGTTATGGGGCAGTAACAGTACACTCTGCAAAACGTGTTTTTCAGCCCGAAATAAACGCGTTTTTTCAGACAACTGAATCCCCATGTAGCAGCAAGGCTCAGAAGAGCCCACACACTCAGATCTTAACCCCAGTGTGCTGAAAGTGTCAAAACATGTTTTTCCGCAGAAATAAACATGTTTCTGCAAGTTTGGTCAACCCCATGTAAGTTATGGGGCAGTAACAGTACACTTTTCAAAACGTGTTTTTCAGCCCGAAATAAACGCGTTTTTTCAGACAACTGAATCCCCATGTAGCAGCAAGGCTCAGAAGAGCCCACACACTCAGATCTTAACCCCAGTGTGCTGAAAGTGTCAAAACATGTTTTTCAGCAGAAATAAACATGTTTCTGCAAGTTTGGTCAACCCCATGTAAGTTATGGGGCAGTAACAGTACACTTTTCAAAACGTGTTTTTCAGCCCGAAATAAACGCGTTTTTTCAGACAACTGAATCCCCATGTAGCAACAAGTTTCAGAAGAGCCCACACACTCAGATCTTAACCCCAGTGTGCTGAAAGTGTCAAAACATGTTTTTCAGCAGAAATAAACATGTTTCTGCAAGTTTGGTCAACCCCATGTAAGTTATGGGGCAGTAACAGTACACTTTTCAAAACGTGTTTTTCAGCCCGAAATAAACACGTTTTTTCAGACAACTGAATCCCCATGTAGCAACAAGGCTCAGAAGAGCCCACACACTCAGATCTTAACCCCAGTGTGCTGAAAGTGTCAAAACATGTTTTTCAGCAGAAATAAACATGTTTCTGCAAGTTTGGTCAACCCCATGTAAGTTATGGGGCAGTAACAGTACACTTTTCAAAACGTGTTTTTCAGCCCGAAATAAACGCGTTTTTTCAGACAACTGAATCCCCATGTAGCAACAAGGCTCAGAAGAGCCCACACACTCAGATCTTAACCCCAGTGTGCTGAAAGTGTCAAAACATGTTTTTCAGCAGAAATAAACATGTTTCTGCAAGTTTGGTCAACCCCATGTAAGTTATGGGGCAGTAACAGTACACTTTTCAAAACGTGTTTTTCAGCCCGAAATAAACGCGTTTTTTCAGACAACTGAATCCCCATGTAGCAGCAAGGCTCAGAAGAGCCCACACACTCAGATCTTAACCCCAGTGTGCAGAAAGGGTCAAAACGTGTTTTTCAGCAGAAATAAACATGTTTCTGCAAGTTTGGTCAACCCCATGTAAGTTATGGGGCAGTAACAGTACACTCTGCAAAACGTGTTTTTCAGCCCGAAATAAACGCGTTTTTTCAGACAACTGAATCCCCATGTAGCAGCAAGGCTCAGAAGAGCCCACACACTCAGATCTTAACCCCAGTGTGCTGAAAGTGTCAAAACATGTTTTTCAGCAGAAATAAACATGTTTCTGCAAGTTTGGTCAACCCCATGTAAGTTATGGGGCAGTAACAGTACACTTTTCAAAACGTGTTTTTCAGCCCGAAATAAACGCGTTTTTTCAGACAACTGAATCCCCATGTAGCAGCAAGGCTCAGAAGAGCCCACACACTCAGATCTTAACCCCAGTGTGCAGAAAGGGTCAAAACGTGTTTTTCAGCAGAAATAAACATGTTTCTGCAAGTTTGGTCAACCCCATGTAAGTTATGGGGCAGTAACAGTACACTCTGCAAAACGTGTTTTTCAGCCCGAAATAAACGCGTTTTTTCAGACAACTGAATCCCCATGTAGCAGCAAGGCTCAGAAGAGCCCACACACTCAGATCTTAACCCCAGTGTGCTGAAAGTGTCAAAACATGTTTTTCAGCAGAAATAAACATGTTTCTGCAAGTTTGGTCAACCCCATGTAAGTTATGGGGCAGTAACAGTACACTTTTCAAAACGTGTTTTTCAGCCCGAAATAAACGCGTTTTTTCAGACAACTGAATCCCCATGTAGCAGCAAGGCTCAGAAGAGCCCACACACTCAGATCTTAACCCCAGTGTGCTGAAAGTGTCAAAACATGTTTTTCAGCAGAAATAAACATGTTTCTGCAAGTTTGGTCAACCCCATGTAAGTTATGGGGCAGTAACAGTACACTTTTCAAAACGTGTTTCTCAGCCCGAAATAAACGCGTTTTTTCAGACAACTGAATCCCCATGTAGCAACAAGGCTCAGAAGAGCCCACACACTCAGATCTTAACCCCAGTGTGCTGAAAGTGTCAAAACATGTTTTTCAGCAGAAATAAACATGTTTCTGCAAGTTTGGTCAACCCCATGTAAGTTATGGGGCAGTAACAGTACACTTTTCAAAACGTGTTTTTCAGCCCGAAATAAACGCGTTTTTTCAGACAACTGAATCCCCATGTAGCAGCAAGGCTCAGAAGAGCCCACACACTCAGATCTTAACCCCAGTGTGCTGAAAGTGTCAAAACATGTTTTTCAGCAGAAATAAACATGTTTCTGCAAGTTTGGTCAACCCCATGTAAGTTATGGGGCAGTAACAGTACACTTTTCAAAACGTGTTTTTCAGCCCGAAATAAACGCGTTTTTTCAGACAACTGAATCCCCATGTAGCAACAAGGCTCAGAAGAGCCCACACACTCAGATCTTAACCCCAGTGTGCTGAAAGTGTCAAAACATGTTTTTCAGCAGAAATAAACATGTTTCTGCAAGTTTGGTCAACCCCATGTAAGTTATGGGGCAGTAACAGTACACTTTTCAAAACGTGTTTTTCAGCCCGAAATAAACGCGTTTTTTCAGACAACTGAATCCCCATGTAGCAACAAGGCTCAGAAGAGCCCACACACTCAGATCTTAACCCCAGTGTGCTGAAAGTGTCAAAACATGTTTTTCAGCAGAAATAAACATGTTTCTGCAAGTTTGGTCAACCCCATGTAAGTTATGGGGCAGTAACAGTACACTTTTCAAAACGTGTTTTTCAGCCCGAAATAAACACGTTTTTTCAGACAACTGAATCCCCATGTAGCAACAAGGCTCAGAAGAGCCCACACACTCAGATCTTAACCCCAGTGTGCTGAAAGTGTCAAAACATGTTTTTCAGCAGAAATAAACATGTTTCTGCAAGTTTGGTCAACCCCATGTAAGTTATGGGGCAGTAACAGTACACTTTTCAAAACGTGTTTTTCAGCCCGAAATAAACGCGTTTTTTCAGACAACTGAATCCCCATGTAGCAACAAGGCTCAGAAGAGCCCACACACTCAGATCTTAACCCCAGTGTGCTGAAAGTGTCAAAACATGTTTTTCAGCAGAAATAAACATGTTTCTGCAAGTTTGGTCAACCCCATGTAAGTTATGGGGCAGTAACAGTACACTTTTCAAAACGTGTTTTTCAGCCCGAAATAAACGCGTTTTTTCAGACAACTGAATCACCATGTAGCAACAAGGCTCAGAAGAGCCCACACACTCAGATCTTAACCCCAGTGTGCAGAAAGGTTCAAAACATGTTTTTCAGCAGAAATAAACATGTTTCTGCAAGTTTGGTCAACCCCATGTAAGTTATGGGGCAGTAACAGTACACTTTTCAAAACGTGTTTTTCAGCCCGAAATAAACGCGTTTTTTCAGACAACTGAATACCCATGTAGCAGCAAGGCTCAGAAGAGCCCACACACTCAGATCTTAACCCCAGTGTGCAGAAAGGGTCAAAACGTGTTTTTCAGCAGAAATAAACATGTTTCTGCAAGTTTGGTCAACCCCATGTAAGTTATGGGGCAGTAACAGTACACTCTGCAAAACGTGTTTTTCAGCCCGAAATAAACGCGTTTTTTCAGACAACTGAATCCCCATGTAGCAGCAAGGCTCAGAAGAGCCCACACACTCAGATCTTAACCCCAGTGTGCTGAAAGTGTCAAAACATGTTTTTCAGCAGAAATAAACATGTTTCTGCAAGTTTGGTCAACCCCATGTAAGTTATGGGGCAGTAACAGTACACTTTTCAAAACGTGTTTTTCAGCCCGAAATAAACGCGTTTTTTCAGACAACTGAATCCCCATGTAGCAGCAAGGCTCAGAAGAGCCCACACACTCAGATCTTAACCCCAGTGTGCTGAAAGTGTCAAAACATGTTTTTCAGCAGAAATAAACATGTTTCTGCAAGTTTGGTCAACCCCATGTAAGTTATGGGGCAGTAACAGTACACTTTTCAAAACGTGTTTTTCAGCCCGAAATAAACGCGTTTTTTCAGACAACTGAATCCCCATGTAGCAGCAAGGCTCAGAAGAGCCCACACACTCAGATCTTAACCCCAGTGTGCAGAAAGGGTCAAAACGTGTTTTTCAGCAGAAATAAACATGTTTCTGCAAGTTTGGTCAACCCCATGTAAGTTATGGGGCAGTAACAGTACACTCTGCAAAACGTGTTTTTCAGCCCGAAATAAACGCGTTTTTTCAGACAACTGAATCCCCATGTAGCAGCAAGGCTCAGAAGAGCCCACACACTCAGATCTTAACCCCAGTGTGCTGAAAGTGTCAAAACATGTTTTTCAGCAGAAATAAACATGTTTCTGCAAGTTTGGTCAACCCCATGTAAGTTATGGGGCAGTAACAGTACACTTTTCAAAACGTGTTTTTCAGCCCGAAATAAACGCGTTTTTTCAGACAACTGAATCCCCATGTAGCAGCAAGGCTCAGAAGAGCCCACACACTCAGATCTTAACCCCAGTGTGCTGAAAGTGTCAAAACATGTTTTTCAGCAGAAATAAACATGTTTCTGCAAGTTTGGTCAACCCCATGTAAGTTATGGGGCAGTAACAGTACACTTTTCAAAACGTGTTTCTCAGCCCGAAATAAACGCGTTTTTTCAGACAACTGAATCCCCATGTAGCAACAAGGCTCAGAAGAGCCCACACACTCAGATCTTAACCCCAGTGTGCTGAAAGTGTCAAAACATGTTTTTCAGCAGAAATAAACATGTTTCTGCAAGTTTGGTCAACCCCATGTAAGTTATGGGGCAGTAACAGTACACTTTTCAAAACGTGTTTTTCAGCCCGAAATAAACGCGTTTTTTCAGACAACTGAATCCCCATGTAGCAGCAAGGCTCAGAAGAGCCCACACACTCAGATCTTAACCCCAGTGTGCTGAAAGTGTCAAAACATGTTTTTCAGCAGAAATAAACATGTTTCTGCAAGTTTGGTCAACCCCATGTAAGTTATGGGGCAGTAACAGTACACTTTTCAAAACGTGTTTTTCAGCCCGAAATAAACGCGTTTTTTCAGACAACTGAATCCCCATGTAGCAACAAGGCTCAGAAGAGCCCACACACTCAGATCTTAACCCCAGTGTGCTGAAAGTGTCAAAACATGTTTTTCAGCAGAAATAAACATGTTTCTGCAAGTTTGGTCAACCCCATGTAAGTTATGGGGCAGTAACAGTACACTTTTCAAAACGTGTTTTTCAGCCCGAAATAAACGCGTTTTTTCAGACAACTGAATCCCCATGTAGCAACAAGGCTCAGAAGAGCCCACACACTCAGATCTTAACCCCAGTGTGCTGAAAGTGTCAAAACATGTTTTTCAGCAGAAATAAACATGTTTCTGCAAGTTTGGTCAACCCCATGTAAGTTATGGGGCAGTAACAGTACACTTTTCAAAACGTGTTTTTCAGCCCGAAATAAACACGTTTTTTCAGACAACTGAATCCCCATGTAGCAACAAGGCTCAGAAGAGCCCACACACTCAGATCTTAACCCCAGTGTGCTGAAAGTGTCAAAACATGTTTTTCAGCAGAAATAAACATGTTTCTGCAAGTTTGGTCAACCCCATGTAAGTTATGGGGCAGTAACAGTACACTTTTCAAAACGTGTTTTTCAGCCCGAAATAAACGCGTTTTTTCAGACAACTGAATCCCCATGTAGCAACAAGGCTCAGAAGAGCCCACACACTCAGATCTTAACCCCAGTGTGCTGAAAGTGTCAAAACATGTTTTTCAGCAGAAATAAACATGTTTCTGCAAGTTTGGTCAACCCCATGTAAGTTATGGGGCAGTAACAGTACACTTTTCAAAACGTGTTTTTCAGCCCGAAATAAACGCGTTTTTTCAGACAACTGAATCACCATGTAGCAACAAGGCTCAGAAGAGCCCACACACTCAGATCTTAACCCCAGTGTGCAGAAAGGTTCAAAACATGTTTTTCAGCAGAAATAAACATGTTTCTGCAAGTTTGGTCAACCCCATGTAAGTTATGGGGCAGTAACAGTACACTTTTCAAAACGTGTTTTTCAGCCCGAAATAAACGCGTTTTTTCAGACAACTGAATACCCATGTAGCAGCAAGGCTCAGAAGAGCCCACACACTCAGATCTTAACCCCAGTGTGCAGAAAGGGTCAAAACGTGTTTTTCAGCAGAAATAAACATGTTTCTGCAAGTTTGGTCAACCCCATGTAAGTTATGGGGCAGTAACAGTACACTCTGCAAAACGTGTTTTTCAGCCCGAAATAAACGCGTTTTTTCAGACAACTGAATCCCCATGTAGCAGCAAGGCTCAGAAGAGCCCACACACTCAGATCTTAACCCCAGTGTGCTGAAAGTGTCAAAACATGTTTTTCCGCAGAAATAAACATGTTTCTGCAAGTTTGGTCAACCCCATGTAAGTTATGGGGCAGTAACAGTACACTTTTCAAAACGTGTTTTTCAGCCCGAAATAAACGCGTTTTTTCAGACAACTGAATCCCCATGTAGCAGCAAGGCTCAGAAGAGCCCACACACTCAGATCTTAACCCCAGTGTGCTGAAAGTGTCAAAACATGTTTTTCAGCAGAAATAAACATGTTTCTGCAAGTTTGGTCAACCCCATGTAAGTTATGGGGCAGTAACAGTACACTTTTCAAAACGTGTTTTTCAGCCCGAAATAAACGCGTTTTTTCAGACAACTGAATCCCCATGTAGCAACAAGGTTCAGAAGAGCCCACACACTCAGATCTTAACCCCAGTGTGCTGAAAGTGTCAAAACATGTTTTTCAGCAGAAATAAACATGTTTCTGCAAGTTTGGTCAACCCCATGTAAGTTATGGGGCAGTAACAGTACACTTTTCAAAACGTGTTTTTCAGCCCGAAATAAACGCGTTTTTTCAGACAACTGAATCCCCATGTAGCAACAAGGCTCAGAAGAGCCCACACACTCAGATCTTAACCCCAGTGTGCTGAAAGTGTCAAAACATGTTTTTCAGCAGAAAATAAACATGTTTCTGCAAGTTTGGTCAACCCCATGTAAGTTATGGGGCAGTAACAGTACACTTTTCAAAACGTGTTTTTCAGCCCGAAATAAACGCGTTTTTTCAGACAACTGAATCCCCATGTAGCAGCAAGGCTCAGAAGAGCCCACACACTCAGATCTTAACCCCAGTGTGCAGAAAGGGTCAAAACGTGTTTTTCAGCAGAAATAAACATGTTTCTGCAAGTTTGGTCAACCCCATGTAAGTTATGGGGCAGTAACAGTACACTCTGCAAAACGTGTTTTTCAGCCCGAAATAAACGCGTTTTTTCAGACAACTGAATCCCCATGTAGCAGCAAGGCTCAGAAGAGCCCACACACTCAGATCTTAACCCCTGTGTGCTGAAAGTGTCAAAACATGTTTTTCAGCAGAAATAAACATGTTTCTGCAAGTTTGGTCAACCCCATGTAAGTTATGGGGCAGTAACAGTACACTTTTCAAAACGTGTTTTCTCAGCCCGAAATAAACGCGTTTTTTCAGACAACTGAATCCCCATGTAGCAGCAAGGCTCAGAAGAGCCCACACACTCAGATCTTAACCCCAGTGTGCTGAAAGTGTCAAAACATGTTTTTCAGCAGAAATAAACATGTTTCTGCAAGTTTGGTCAACCCCATGTAAGTTATGGGGCAGTAACAGTACACTTTTCAAAACGTGTTTTTCAGCCCGAAATAAACGCGTTTTTTCAGACAACTGAATCCCCATGTAGCAGCAAGGCTCAGAAGAGCCCACACACTCAGATCTTAACCCCAGTGTGCTGAAAGTGTCAAAACATGTTTTTCAGCAGAAATAAACATGTTTCTGCAAGTTTGGTCAACCCCATGTAAGTTATGGGGCAGTAACAGTACACTTTTCAAAACGTGTTTTTCAGCCCGAAATAAACGCGTTTTTCAGACAACTGAATCCCCATGTAGCAACAAGGCTCAGAAGAGCCCACACACTCAGATCTTAACCCCAGTGTGCTGAAAGTGTCAAAACATGTTTTTCAGCAGAAATAAACATGTTTCTGCAAGTTTGGTCAACCCCATGTAAGTTATGGGGCAGTAACAGTACACTTTTCAAAACGTGTTTTTCAGCCCGAAATAAACGCGTTTTTTCAGACAACTGAATCCCCATGTAGCAGCAAGGCTCAGAAGAGCCCACACACTCAGATCTTAACCCCAGTGTGCTGAAAGTGTCAAAACATGTTTTTCCGCAGAAATAAACATGTTTCTGCAAGTTTGGTCAACCCCATGTAAGTTATGGGGCAGTAACAGTACACTTTTCAAAACGTGTTTTTCAGCCCGAAATAAACGCGTTTTTCAGACAACTGAATCCCCATGTAGCAGCAAGGCTCAGAAGAGCCCACACACTCAGATATTAACCCCAGTGTGCTGAAAGTGTCAAAACATGTTTTTCAGCAGAAATAAACATGTTTCTGCAAGTTTGGTCAACCCCATGTAAGTTATGGGGCAGTAACAGTACACTTTTCAAAACGTGTTTTTCAGCCCGAAATAAACGCGTTTTTTCAGACAACTGAATCCCCATGTAGCAACAAGGCTCAGAAGAGCCCACACACTCAGATCTTAACCCCAGTGTGCTGAAAGTGTCAAAACATGTTTTTCAGCAGAAATAAACATGTTTCTGCAAGTTTGGTCAACCCCATGTAAGTTATGGGGCAGTAACAGTACACTTTTCAAAACGTGTTTTTCAGCCCGAAATAAACGCGTTTTTTCAGACAACTGAATCACCATGTAGCACAAGGCTCAGAAGAGCCCACACACTCAGATCTTAACCCCAGTGTGCAGAAAGGTTCAAAACATGTTTTTCAGCAGAAATAAACATGTTTCTGCAAGTTTGGTCAACCCCATGTAAGTTATGGGGCAGTAACAGTACACTTTTCAAAACGTGTTTTTCAGCCCGAAATAAACGCGTTTTTTCAGACAACTGAATACCCATGTAGCAGCAAGGCTCAGAAGAGCCCACACACTCAGATCTTAACCCCAGTGTGCAGAAAGGGTCAAAACGTGTTTTTCAGCAGAAATAAACATGTTTCTGCAAGTTTGGTCAACCCCATGTAAGTTATGGGGCAGTAACAGTACACTCTGCAAAACGTGTTTTTCAGCCCGAAATAAACGCGTTTTTTCAGACAACTGAATCCCCATGTAGCAGCAAGGCTCAGAAGAGCCCACACACTCAGATCTTAACCCCAGTGTGCTGAAAGTGTCAAAACATGTTTTTCCGCAGAAATAAACATGTTTCTGCAAGTTTGGTCAACCCCATGTAAGTTATGGGGCAGTAACAGTACACTTTTCAAAACGTGTTTTTCAGCCCGAAATAAACGCGTTTTTTCAGACAACTGAATCCCCATGTAGCAGCAAGGCTCAGAAGAGCCCACACACTCAGATCTTAACCCCAGTGTGCTGAAAGTGTCAAAACATGTTTTTCAGCAGAAATAAACATGTTTCTGCAAGTTTGGTCAACCCCATGTAAGTTATGGGGCAGTAACAGTACACTTTTCAAAACGTGTTTTTCAGCCCGAAATAAACGCGTTTTTTCAGACAACTGAATCCCCATGTAGCAACAAGTTTCAGAAGAGCCCACACACTCAGATCTTAACCCCAGTGTGCTGAAAGTGTCAAAACATGTTTTTCAGCAGAAATAAACATGTTTCTGCAAGTTTGGTCAACCCCATGTAAGTTATGGGGCAGTAACAGTACACTTTTCAAAACGTGTTTTTCAGCCCGAAATAAACGCTTTTTTCAGACAACTGAATCCCCATGTAGCAGCAAGGCTCAGAAGAGCCCACACACTCAGATCTTAACCCCAGTGTGCAGAAAGGGTCAAAACGTGTTTTTCAGCAGAAATAAACATGTTTCTGCAAGTTTGGTCAACCCCATGTAAGTTATGGGGCAGTAACAGTACACTCTGCAAAACAACGTGTTTTTCAGCCCGAAATAAACGCGTTTTTTCAGACAACTGAATCCCCATGTAGCAGCAAGGCTCAGAAGAGCCCACACACTCAGATCTTAACCCCTGTGTGCTGAAAGTGTCAAAACATGTTTTTCAGCAGAAATAAACATGTTTCTGCAAGTTTGGTCAACCCCATGTAAGTTATGGGGCAGTAACAGTACACTTTTCAAAACGTGTTTCTCAGCCCGAAATAAACGCGTTTTTTCAGACAACTGAATCCCCATGTAGCAACAAGGCTCAGAAGAGCCCACACACTCAGATCTTAACCCAAGTGTGCTGAAAGTGTCAAAACATGTTTTTCAGCAGAAATAAACATGTTTCTGCAAGTTTGGTCAACCCCATGTAAGTTATGGGGCAGTAACAGTACACTTTTCAAAACGTGTTTTTCAGCCCGAAATAAACGCGTTTTTTCAGACAACTGAATCCCCATGTAGCAGCAAGGCTCAGAAGAGCCCACACACTCAGATCTTAACCCCAGTGTGCTGAAAGTGTCAAAACATGTTTTTCAGCAGAAATAAACATGTTTCTGCAAGTTTGGTCAACCCCATGTAAGTTATGGGGCAGTAACAGTACACTTTTCAAAACGTGTTTTTCAGCCCGAAATAAACGCGTTTTTTCAGACAACTGAATCCCCATGTAGCAACAAGGCTCAGAAGAGCCCACACACTCAGATCTTAACCCCAGTGTGCTGAAAGTGTCAAAACATGTTTTTCAGCAGAAATAAACATGTTTCTGCAAGTTTGGTCAACCCCATGTAAGTTATGGGGCAGTAACAGTACACTTTTCAAAACGTGTTTTTCAGCCCGAAATAAACGCGTTTTTTCAGACAACTGAATCCCCATGTAGCAGCAAGGCTCAGAAGAGCCCACACACTCAGATCTTAACCCCAGTGTGCTGAAAGTGTCAAAACATGTTTTCCGCAGAAATAAACATGTTTCTGCAAGTTTGGTCAACCCCATGTAAGTTATGGGGCAGTAACAGTACACTTTTCAAAACATGTTTTTCAGCCCGAAATAAACGCGTTTTTTCAGACAACTGAATCCCCATGTAGCAGCAAGGCTCAGAAGAGCCCACACACTCAGATATTAACCCCAGTGTGCTGAAAGTGTCAAAACATGTTTTTCAGCAGAAATAAACATGTTTCTGCAAGTTTGGTCAACCCCATGTAAGTTATGGGGCAGTAACAGTACACTTTTCAAAACGTGTTTTTCAGCCCGAAATAAACGCGTTTTTTCAGACAACTGAATCCCCATGTAGCAACAAGTTTCAGAAGAGCCCACACACTCAGATCTTAACCCCAGTGTGCTGAAAGTGTCAAAACATGTTTTTCAGCAGAAATAAACATGTTTCTGCAAGTTTGGTCAACCCCATGTAAGTTATGGGGCAGTAACAGTACACTTTTCAAAACGTGTTTTTCAGCCCGAAATAAACGCGTTTTTTCAGACAACTGAATACCCATGTAGCAGCAAGGCTCAGAAGAGCCCACACACTCAGATCTTAACCCCAGTGTGCAGAAAGGGTCAAAACGTGTTTTTCAGCAGAAATAAACATGTTTCTGCAAGTTTGGTCAACCCCATGTAAGTTATGGGGCAGTAACAGTACACTTTTCAAAACGTGTTTTTCAGCCCGAAATAAACGCGTTTTTTCAGACAACTGAATCCCCATGTAGCAACAAGTTTCAGAAGAGCCCACACACTCAGATCTTAACCCCAGTGTGCTGAAAGTGTCAAAACATGTTTTTCAGCAGAAATAAACATGTTTCTGCAAGTTTGGTCAACCCCATGTAAGTTATGGGGCAGTAACAGTACACTTTTCAAAACGTGTTTTTCAGCCCGAAATAAACGCGTTTTTTCAGACAACTGAATCCCCATGTAGCAACAAGGCTCAGAAGAGCCCACACACTCAGATCTTAACCCCAGTGTGCTGAAAGTGTCAAAACATGTTTTTCAGCAGAAATAAACATGTTTCTGCAAGTTTGGTCAACCCCATGTAAGTTATGGGGCAGTAACAGTACACTTTTCAAAACGTGTTTTTCAGCCCGAAATAAACGCGTTTTTTCAGACAACTGAATCCCCATGTAGCAACAAGGCTCAGAAGAGCCCACACACTCAGATCTTAACCCCAGTGTGCTGAAAGTGTCAAAACATGTTTTTCAGCAGAAATAAACATGTTTCTGAAAGTTTGGTCAACCCCATGTAAGTTATGGGGCAGTAACAGTACACTTTTCAAAACGTGTTTTTCAGCCCGAAATAAACGCGTTTTTTCAGACAACTGAATCCCCATGTAGCAGCAAGGCTCAGAAGAGCCCACACACTCAGATCTTAACCCCAGTGTGCTGAAAGTGTCAAAACATGTTTTTCAGCAGAAATAAACATGTTTCTGCAGGTTTGGTCAACCCCATGTAAGTTATGGGGCAGTAACAGTACACTTTTCAAAACGTGTTTTTCAGCCCGAAATAAACGCGTTTTTTCAGACAACTGAATCCCTATGTAGCAGCAAGTCTCAGAAGAGCCCACACACTCAGCTCTTAACCCCAGTGTGCAGAAAGGGTCAAAACATGTTTTTCAGCAGAAATAAACATGTTTCTGCAAGTTTGGTCAACCCCATGTAAGTTATGGGGCAGTAACAGTACACTTTTCAAAACGTGTTTTTCAGCCCGAAATAAACGCGTTTTTTCAGACAACTGAATCCCCATGTAGCAACAAGGCTCAGAAGAGCCCACACACTCAGATCTTAACCCCAGTGTGCAGAAAGGGTCAAAACATGTTTTTCAGCAGAAATAAACATGTTTCTGCAAGTTTGGTCAACCCCATGTAAGTTATGGGGCAGTAACAGTACACTCTGCAAAACGTGTTTTTCAGCCCGAAATAAACGCGTTTTTTCAGACAACTGAATCCCCATGTAGCAGCAAGGCTCAGAAGAGTCCACACACTCAGATCTTAACCCCAGTGTGCTGAAAGTGTCAAAACATGTTTTTAGGCAGAAATAAACATGTTTCTGCAAGTTTGGTCAACCCCATGTAAGTTATGGGGCAGTAACAGTACACTTTTCAAAACGTGTTTTTCAGCCCGAAATAAACGCGTTTTTTCAGACAACTGAATACCCATGTAGCAGCAAGGCTCAGAAGAGCCCACACACTCAGATCTTAACCCCAGTGTGCAGAAAGGGTCAAAACGTGTTTTTCAGCAGAAATAAACATGTTTCTGCAAGTTTGGTCAACCCCATGTAAGTTATGGGGCAGTAACAGTACACTTTTCAAAACGTGTTTTTCAGCCCGAAATAAACACGTTTTTTCAGACAACTGAATCCCCATGTAGCAACAAGGCTCAGAAGAGCCCACACACTCAGATCTTAACCCCAGTGTGCTGAAAGTGTCAAAACATGTTTTTCAGCAGAAATAAACATGTTTCTGCAAGTTTGGTCAACCCCATGTAAGTTATGGGGCAGTAACAGTACACTTTTCAAAACGTGTTTTTCAGCCCGAAATAAACGCGTTTTTTCAGACAACTGAATCCCCATGTAGCAACAAGGCTCAGAAGAGCCCACACACTCAGATCTTAACCCCAGTGTGCTGAAAGTGTCAAAACATGTTTTTCAGCAGAAATAAACATGTTTCTGCAAGTTTGGTCAACCCCATGTAAGTTATGGGGCAGTAACAGTACACTTTTCAAAACGTGTTTTTCAGCCCGAAATAAACGCGTTTTTTCAGACAACTGAATCACCATGTAGCAACAAGGCTCAGAAGAGCCCACACACTCAGATCTTAACCCCAGTGTGCAGAAAGGTTCAAAACATGTTTTTCAGCAGAAATAAACATGTTTCTGCAAGTTTGGTCAACCCCATGTAAGTTATGGGGCAGTAACAGTACACTTTTCAAAACGTGTTTTTCAGCCCGAAATAAACGCGTTTTTTCAGACAACTGAATACCCATGTAGCAGCAAGGCTCAGAAGAGCCCACACACTCAGATCTTAACCCCAGTGTGCAGAAAGGGTCAAAACGTGTTTTTCAGCAGAAATAAACATGTTTCTGCAAGTTTGGTCAACCCCATGTAAGTTATGGGGCAGTAACAGTACACTCTGCAAAACGTGTTTTTCAGCCCGAAATAAACGCGTTTTTTCAGACAACTGAATCCCCATGTAGCAGCAAGGCTCAGAAGAGCCCACACACTCAGATCTTAACCCCAGTGTGCTGAAAGTGTCAAAACATGTTTTTCCGCAGAAATAAACATGTTTCTGCAAGTTTGGTCAACCCCATGTAAGTTATGGGGCAGTAACAGTACACTTTTCAAAACGTGTTTTTCAGCCCGAAATAAACGCGTTTTTTCAGACAACTGAATCCCCATGTAGCAGCAAGGCTCAGAAGAGCCCACACACTCAGATCTTAACCCCAGTGTGCTGAAAGTGTCAAAACATGTTTTTCAGCAGAAATAAACATGTTTCTGCAAGTTTGGTCAACCCCATGTAAGTTATGGGGCAGTAACAGTACACTTTTCAAAACGTGTTTTTCAGCCCGAAATAAACGCGTTTTTTCAGACAACTGAATCCCCATGTAGCAACAAGTTTCAGAAGAGCCCACACACTCAGATCTTAACCCCAGTGTGCTGAAAGTGTCAAAACATGTTTTTCAGCAGAAATAAACATGTTTCTGCAAGTTTGGTCAACCCCATGTAAGTTATGGGGCAGTAACAGTACACTTTTCAAAACGTGTTTTTCAGCCCGAAATAAACGCGTTTTTTCAGACAACTGAATCCCCATGTAGCAACAAGGCTCAGAAGAGCCCACACACTCAGATCTTAACCCCAGTGTGCTGAAAGTGTCAAAACATGTTTTTCAGCAGAAATAAACATGTTTCTGCAAGTTTGGTCAACCCCATGTAAGTTATGGGGCAGTAACAGTACACTTTTCAAAACGTGTTTTTCAGCCCGAAATAAACGCGTTTTTTCAGACAACTGAATCCCCATGTAGCAGCAAGGCTCAGAAGAGCCCACACACTCAGATCTTAACCCCAGTGTGCAGAAAGGGTCAAAACGTGTTTTTCAGCAGAAATAAACATGTTTCTGCAAGTTTGGTCAACCCCATGTAAGTTATGGGGCAGTAACAGTACACTCTGCAAAACGTGTTTTTCAGCCCGAAATAAACGCGTTTTTTCAGACAACTGAATCCCCATGTAGCAGCAAGGCTCAGAAGAGCCCACACACTCAGATCTTAACCCCAGTGTGCTGAAAGTGTCAAAACATGTTTTTCAGCAGAAATAAACATGTTTCTGCAAGTTTGGTCAACCCCATGTAAGTTATGGGGCAGTAACAGTACACTTTTCAAAACGTGTTTTTCAGCCCGAAATAAACGCGTTTTTTCAGACAACTGAATCCCCATGTAGCAGCAAGGCTCAGAAGAGCCCACACACTCAGATCTTAACCCCAGTGTGCTGAAAGTGTCAAAACATGTTTTTCAGCAGAAATAAACATGTTTCTGCAAGTTTGGTCAACCCCATGTAAGTTATGGGGCAGTAACAGTACACTTTTCAAAACGTGTTTCTCAGCCCGAAATAAACGCGTTTTTTCAGACAACTGAATCCCCATGTAGCAACAAGGCTCAGAAGAGCCCACACACTCAGATCTTAACCCCAGTGTGCTGAAAGTGTCAAAACATGTTTTTCAGCAGAAATAAACATGTTTCTGCAAGTTTGGTCAACCCCATGTAAGTTATGGGGCAGTAACAGTACACTTTTCAAAACGTGTTTTTCAGCCCGAAATAAACGCGTTTTTTCAGACAACTGAATCCCCATGTAGCAGCAAGGCTCAGAAGAGCCCACACACTCAGATCTTAACCCCAGTGTGCTGAAAGTGTCAAAACATGTTTTTCAGCAGAAATAAACATGTTTCTGCAAGTTTGGTCAACCCCATGTAAGTTATGGGGCAGTAACAGTACACTTTTCAAAACGTGTTTTTCAGCCCGAAATAAACGCGTTTTTTCAGACAACTGAATCCCCATGTAGCAACAAGGCTCAGAAGAGCCCACACACTCAGATCTTAACCCCAGTGTGCTGAAAGTGTCAAAACATGTTTTTCAGCAGAAATAAACATGTTTCTGCAAGTTTGGTCAACCCCATGTAAGTTATGGGGCAGTAACAGTACACTTTTCAAAACGTGTTTTTCAGCCCGAAATAAACGCGTTTTTTCAGACAACTGAATCCCCATGTAGCAGCAAGGCTCAGAAGAGCCCACACACTCAGATCTTAACCCCAGTGTGCTGAAAGTGTCAAAACATGTTTTTCCGCAGAAATAAACATGTTTCTGCAAGTTTGGTCAACCCCATGTAAGTTATGGGGCAGTAACAGTACACTTTTCAAAACGTGTTTTTCAGCCCGAAATAAACGCGTTTTTTCAGACAACTGAATCCCCATGTAGCAGCAAGGCTCAGAAGAGCCCACACACTCAGATCTTAACCCCAGTGTGCTGAAAGTGTCAAAACATGTTTTTCAGCAGAAATAAACATGTTTCTGCAAGTTTGGTCAACCCCATGTAAGTTATGGGGCAGTAACAGTACACTTTTCAAAACGTGTTTTTCAGCCCGAAATAAACGCGTTTTTTCAGACAACTGAATCCCCATGTAGCAACAAGTTTCAGAAGAGCCCACACACTCAGATCTTAACCCCAGTGTGCTGAAAGTGTCAAAACATGTTTTTCAGCAGAAATAAACATGTTTCTGCAAGTTTGGTCAACCCCATGTAAGTTATGGGGCAGTAACAGTACACTTTTCAAAACGTGTTTTTCAGCCCGAAATAAACGCGTTTTTTCAGACAACTGAATACCCATGTAGCAGCAAGGCTCAGAAGAGCCCACACACTCAGATCTTAACCCCAGTGTGCAGAAAGGGTCAAAACGTGTTTTTCAGCAGAAATAAACATGTTTCTGCAAGTTTGGTCAACCCCATGTAAGTTATGGGGCAGTAACAGTACACTTTTCAAAACGTGTTTTTCAGCCCGAAATAAACGCGTTTTTTCAGACAACTGAATCCCCATGTAGCAACAAGTTTCAGAAGAGCCCACACACTCAGATCTTAACCCCAGTGTGCTGAAAGTGTCAAAACATGTTTTTCAGCAGAAATAAACATGTTTCTGCAAGTTTGGTCAACCCCATGTAAGTTATGGGGCAGTAACAGTACACTTTTCAAAACGTGTTTTTCAGCCCGAAATAAACGCGTTTTTTCAGACAACTGAATCCCCATGTAGCAACAAGGCTCAGAAGAGCCCACACACTCAGATCTTAACCCCAGTGTGCTGAAAGTGTCAAAACATGTTTTTCAGCAGAAATAAACATGTTTCTGAAAGTTTGGTCAACCCCATGTAAGTTATGGGGCAGTAACAGTACACTTTTCAAAACGTGTTTTTCAGCCCGAAATAAACGCGTTTTTTCAGACAACTGAATCCCCATGTAGCAGCAAGGCTCAGAAGAGCCCACACACTCAGATCTTAACCCCAGTGTGCTGAAAGTGTCAAAACATGTTTTTCAGCAGAAATAAACATGTTTCTGCAGGTTTGGTCAACCCTATGTAAGTTATGGGGCAGTAACAGTACACTTTTCAAAACGTGTTTTTCAGCCCGAAATAAACGCGTTTTTTCAGACAACTGAATCCCTATGTAGCAGCAAGTCTCAGAAGAGCCCACACACTCAGCTCTTAACCCCAGTGTGCAGAAAGGGTCAAAACATGTTTTTCAGCAGAAATAAACATGTTTCTGCAAGTTTGGTCAACCCCATGTAAGTTATGGGGCAGTAACAGTACACTTTTCAAAACGTGTTTTTCAGCCCGAAATAAACGCGTTTTTTCAGACAACTGAATCCCCATGTAGCAACAAGGCTCAGAAGAGCCCACACACTCAGATCTTAACCCCAGTGTGCAGAAAGGGTCAAAACATGTTTTTCAGCAGAAATAAACATGTTTCTGCAAGTTTGGTCAACCCCATGTAAGTTATGGGGCAGTAACAGTACACTCTGCAAAACGTGTTTTTCAGCCCGAAATAAACGCGTTTTTTCAGACAACTGAATCCCCATGTAGCAGCAAGGCTCAGAAGAGTCCACACACTCAGATCTTAACCCCAGTGTGCTGAAAGTGTCAAAACATGTTTTTAGGCAGAAATAAACATGTTTCTGCAAGTTTGGTCAACCCCATGTAAGTTATGGGGCAGTAACAGTACACTTTTCAAAACGTGTTTTTCAGCCCGAAATAAACGCGTTTTTTCAGACAACTGAATACCCATGTAGCAGCAAGGCTCAGAAGAGCCCACACACTCAGATCTTAACCCCAGTGTGCAGAAAGGGTCAAAACGTGTTTTTCAGCAGAAATAAACATGTTTCTGCAAGTTTGGTCAACCCCATGTAAGTTATGGGGCAGTAACAGTACACTTTTCAAAACGTGTTTTTCAGCCCGAAATAAACGCGTTTTTTCAGTCAACTGAATCCCCATGTAGCAACAAGGCTCAGAAGAGCCCACACACTCAGATCTTAACCCCAGTGTGCAGAAAGGTTCAAAACATGTTTTTCAGCAGAAATAAACATGTTTCTGCAAGTTTGGTCAACCCCATGTAAGTTATGGGGCAGTAACAGTACACTCTGCAAAACGTGTTTTTCAGCCCGAAATAAACGCGTTTTTTCAGACAACTGAATCCCCATGTAGCAGCAAGGCTCAGAAGAGTCCACACACTCAGATCTTAACCCCAGTGTGCTGAAAGTGTCAAAACATGTTTTTAGGCAGAAATAAACATGTTTCTGCAAGTTTGGTCAACCCCATGTAAGTTATGGGGCAGTAACAGTACACTTTTCAAAACGTGTTTTTCAGCCCGAAATAAACGCGTTTTTTCAGACAACTGAATCCCCATGTAGCAACAAGGCTCAGAAGAGCCCACACACTCAGATCTTAACCCCAGTGTGCTGAAAGTGTCAAAACATGTTTTTCAGCAGAAATAAACATGTTTCTGCAAGTTTGGTCAACCCCATGTAAGTTATGGGGCAGTAACAGTACACTTTTCAAAACGTGTTTTTCAGCCCGAAATAAACGCGTTTTTTCAGACAACTGAATCCCCATGTAGCAACAAGGCTCAGAAGAGCCCACACACTCAGATCTTAACCCCAGTGTGCTGAAAGTGTCAAAACATGTTTTTCAGCAGAAATAAACATGTTTCTGCAAGTTTGGTCAACCCCATGTAAGTTATGGGGCAGTAACAGTACACTTTTCAAAACGTGTTTTTCAGCCCGAAATAAACGCGTTTTTTCAGACAACTGAATCCCCATGTAGCAGCAAGGCTCAGAAGAGCCCACACACTCAGATCTTAACCCCAGTGTGCAGAAAGGGTCAAAACGTGTTTTTCAGCAGAAATAAACATGTTTCTGCAAGTTTGGTCAACCCCATGTAAGTTATGGGGCAGTAACAGTACACTCTGCAAAACGTGTTTTTCAGCCCAAAATAAACGCGTTTTTTCAGACAACTGAATCCCCATGTAGCAGCAAGGCTCAGAAGAGCCCACACACTCAGATCTTAACCCCAGTGTGCTGAAAGTGTCAAAACATGTTTTTCAGCAGAAATAAACATGTTTCTGCAAGTTTGGTCAACCCCATGTAAGTTATGGGGCAGTAACAGTACACTTTTCAAAACGTGTTTCTCAGCCCGAAATAAACGCGTTTTTTCAGACAACTGAATCCCCATGTAGCAACAAGGCTCAGAAGAGCCCACACACTCAGATCTTAACCCCAGTGTGCTGAAAGTGTCAAAACATGTTTTTCAGCAGAAATAAACATGTTTCTGCAAGTTTGGTCAACCCCATGTAAGTTATGGGGCAGTAACAGTACACTTTTCAAAACGTGTTTTTCAGCCCGAAATAAACGCGTTTTTTCAGACAACTGAATCCCCATGTAGCAGCAAGGCTCAGAAGAGCCCACACACTCAGATCTTAACCCCAGTGTGCTGAAAGTGTCAAAACATGTTTTTCAGCAGAAATAAACATGTTTCTGCAAGTTTGGTCAACCCCATGTAAGTTATGGGGCAGTAACAGTACACTTTTCAAAACGTGTTTTTCAGCCCGAAATAAA
This sequence comes from Lepisosteus oculatus, assembly GCF_040954835.1. NCBI lineage: Eukaryota > Metazoa > Chordata > Actinopteri > Semionotiformes > Lepisosteidae > Lepisosteus > Lepisosteus oculatus. Next base: position 9,796 of record NW_027167967.1, on the reverse strand, counting down.
CGCGTTTTTTCAGACAACTGAATCCCCATGTAGCAACAAGGCTCAGAAGAGCCCACACACTCAGATCTTAACCCCAGTGTGCTGAAAGTGTCAAAACATGTTTTTCAGCAGAAATAAACATGTTTCTGCAAGTTTGGTCAACCCCATGTAAGTTATGGGGCAGTAACAGTACACTTTTCAAAACGTGTTTTTCAGCCCGAAATAAACACGTTTTTTCAGACAACTGAATCCCCATGTAGCAACAAGGCTCAGAAGAGCCCACACACTCAGATCTTAACCCCAGTGTGCTGAAAGTGTCAAAACATGTTTTTCAGCAGAAATAAACATGTTTCTGCAAGTTTGGTCAACCCCATGTAAGTTATGGGGCAGTAACAGTACACTTTTCAAAACGTGTTTTTCAGCCCGAAATAAACGCGTTTTTTCAGACAACTGAATCCCCATGTAGCAACAAGGCTCAGAAGAGCCCACACACTCAGATCTTAACCCCAGTGTGCTGAAAGTGTCAAAACATGTTTTTCAGCAGAAATAAACATGTTTCTGCAAGTTTGGTCAACCCCATGTAAGTTATGGGGCAGTAACAGTACACTTTTCAAAACGTGTTTTTCAGCCCGAAATAAACGCGTTTTTTCAGACAACTGAATCACCATGTAGCAACAAGGCTCAGAAGAGCCCACACACTCAGATCTTAACCCCAGTGTGCAGAAAGGTTCAAAACATGTTTTTCAGCAGAAATAAACATGTTTCTGCAAGTTTGGTCAACCCCATGTAAGTTATGGGGCAGTAACAGTACACTTTTCAAAACGTGTTTTTCAGCCCGAAATAAACGCGTTTTTTCAGACAACTGAATACCCATGTAGCAGCAAGGCTCAGAAGAGCCCACACACTCAGATCTTAACCCCAGTGTGCAGAAAGGGTCAAAACGTGTTTTTCAGCAGAAATAAACATGTTTCTGCAAGTTTGGTCAACCCCATGTAAGTTATGGGGCAGTAACAGTACACTTTTCAAAACGTGTTTTTCAGCCCGAAATAAACGCGTTTTTTCAGACAACTGAATCCCCATGTAGCAGCAAGGCTCAGAAGAGCCCACACACTCAGATCTTAACCCCAGTGTGCTGAAAGTGTCAAAACATGTTTTTCAGCAGAAATAAACATGTTTCTGCAGGTTTGGTCAACCCCATGTAAGTTATGGGGCAGTAACAGTACACTTTTCAAAACGTGTTTTTCAGCCCGAAATAAACGCGTTTTTTCAGACAACTGAATCCCTATGTAGCAGCAAGTCTCAGAAGAGCCCACACACTCAGCTCTTAACCCCAGTGTGCAGAAAGGGTCAAAACATGTTTTTCAGCAGAAATAAACATGTTTCTGCAAGTTTGGTCAACCCCATGTAAGTTATGGGGCAGTAACAGTACACTTTTCAAAACGTGTTTTTCAGCCCGAAATAAACGCGTTTTTTCAGACAACTGAATCCCCATGTAGCAACAAGGCTCAGAAGAGCCCACACACTCAGATCTTAACCCCAGTGTGCAGAAAGGGTCAAAACATGTTTTTCAGCAGAAATAAACATGTTTCTGCAAGTTTGGTCAACCCCATGTAAGTTATGGGGCAGTAACAGTACACTTTTCAAAACGTGTTTTTCAGCCCGAAATAAACGCGTTTTTTCAGACAACTGAATCCCCATGTAGCAGCAAGGCTCAGAAGAGCCCACACACTCAGATCTTAACCGCAGTGTGCAGAAAGGGTCAAAACGTGTTTTTCAGCAGAAATAAACATGTTTCTGCAAGTTTGGTCAACCCCATGTAAGTTATGGGGCAGTAACAGTACACTCTGCAAAACGTGTTTTTCAGCCCGAAATAAACGCGTTTTTTCAGACAACTGAATCCCCATGTAGCAACAAGGCTCAGAAGAGCCCACACACTCAGATCTTAACCCCAGTGTGCTGAAAGTGTCAAAACGTGTTTTTCAGCAGAAATAAACATGTTTCTGCAAGTTTGGTCAACCCCATGTAAGTTATGGGGCAGTAACAGTACACTTTTCAAAACGTGTTTTTCAGCCCGAAATAAACGCGTTTTTTCAGACAACTGAATCCCCATGTAGCAACAAGGCTCAGAAGAGCCCACACACTCAGATCTTAACCCCAGTGTGCTGAAAGTGTCAAAACATGTTTTTCAGCAGAAATAAACATGTTTCTGCAAGTTTGGTCAACCCCATGTAAGTTATGGGGCAGTAACAGTACACTTTTCAAAACGTGTTTTTCAGCCCGAAATAAACGCGTTTTTTCAGTCAACTGAATCCCCATGTAGCAACAAGGCTCAGAAGAGCCCACACACTCAGATCTTAACCCCAGTGTGCTGAAAGTGTCAAAACATGTTTTTCAGCAGAAATAAACATGTTTCTGCAAGTTTGGTCAACCCCATGTAAGTTATGGGGCAGTAACAGTACACTTTTCAAAACGTGTTTTTCAGCCCGAAATAAACGCGTTTTTTCAGACAACTGAATCCCCATGTAGCAACAAGGCTCAGAAGAGCCCACACACTCAGATCTTAACCCCAGTGTGCTGAAAGTGTCAAAACATGTTTTTCAGCAGAAATAAACATGTTTCTGCAAGTTTGGTCAACCCCATGTAAGTTATGGGGCAGTAACAGTACACTTTTCAAAACGTGTTTTTCAGCCCGAAATAAACGCGTTTTTTCAAACAACTGAATCCCCATGTAGCAACAAGGCTCAGAAGAGCCCACACACTCAGATCTTAACCCCAGTGTGCTGAAAGTGTCAAAACATGTTTTTCAGCAGAAATAAACATGTTTCTGCAAGTTTGGTCAACCCCATGTAAGTTATGGGGCAGTAACAGTACACTTTTCAAAACGTGTTTTTCAGCCCGAAATAAACGCGTTTTTTCAGACAACTGAATCCCCATGTAGCAACAAGGCTCAGAAGAGCCCACACACTCAGATCTTAACCCCAGTGTGCTGAAAGTGTCAAAACATGTTTTTCAGCAGAAATAAACATGTTTCTGCAAGTTTGGTCAACCCCATGTAAGTTATGGGGCAGTAACAGTACACTTTTCAAAACGTGTTTTTCAGCCCGAAATAAACGCGTTTTTTCAGACAACTGAATCCCCATGTAGCAACAAGGCTCAGAAGAGCCCACACACTCAGATCTTAACCCCAGTGTGCAGAAAGTGTCAAAACATGTTTTTCAGCAGAAATAAACATGTTTCTGCAAGTTTGGTCAACCCCATGTAAGTTATGGGGCAGTACAGTACACTTTTCAAAACGTGTTTTTCAGCCCGAAATAAACGCGTTTTTTCAGACAACTGAATCCCCATGTAGCAGCAAGGCTCAGAAGAGCCCACACACTCAGATCTTAACCCCAGTGTGCTGAAAGTGTCAAAACATGTTTTTCAGCAGAAATAAACATGTTTCTGCAGGTTTGGTCAACCCCATGTAAGTTATGGGGCAGTAACAGTACACTTTTCAAAACGTGTTTTTCAGCCCGAAATAAACGCGTTTTTTCAGACAACTGAATCCCTATGTAGCAGCAAGTCTCAGAAGAGCCCACACACTCAGCTCTTAACCCCAGTGTGCAGAAAGGGTCAAAACATGTTTTTCAGCAGAAATAAACATGTTTCTGCAAGTTTGGTCAACCCCATGTAAGTTATGGGGCAGTAACAGTACACTTTTCAAAACGTGTTTTTCAGCCCGAAATAAACGCGTTTTTTCAGACAACTGAATCCCCATGTAGCAACAAGGCTCAGAAGAGCCCACACACTCAGATCTTAACCCCAGTGTGCAGAAAGGGTCAAAACATGTTTTTCAGCAGAAATAAACATGTTTCTGCAAGTTTGGTCAACCCCATGTAAGTTATGGGGCAGTAACAGTACACTCTGCAATACGTGTTTTTCAGCCCGAAATAAACGCGTTTTTTCAGACAACTGAATCCCCATGTAGCAGCAAGGCTCAGAAGAGTCCACACACTCAGATCTTAACCCCAGTGTGCTGAAAGTGTCTAAACATGTTTTTAGGCAGAAATAAACATGTTTCTGCAAGTTTGGTCAACCCCATGTAAGTTATGGGGCAGTAACAGTACACTTTTCAAAACGTGTTTTTCAGCCCGAAATAAACGCGTTTTTTCAGACAACTGAATACCCATGTAGCAGCAAGGCTCAGAAGAGCCCACACACTCAGATCTTAACCCCAGTGTGCAGAAAGGTTCAAAACATGTTTTTCAGCAGAAATAAACATGTTTCTGCAAGTTTGGTCAACCCCATGTAAGTTATGGGGCAGTAACAGTACACTCTGCAAAACGTGTTTTTCAGCCCGAAATAAACGCGTTTTTTCAGACAACTGAATCCCCATGTAGCAGCAAGGCTCAGAAGAGTCCACACACTCAGATCTTAACCCCAGTGTGCTGAAAGTGTCAAAACATGTTTTTAGGCAGAAATAAACATGTTTCTGCAAGTTTGGTCAACCCCATGTAAGTTATGGGGCAGTAACAGTACACTTTTCAAAACGTGTTTTTCAGCCCGAAATAAACGCGTTTTTTCAGACAACTGAATCCCCATGTAGCAACAAGGCTCAGAAGAGCCCACACACTCAGATCTTAACCCCAGTGTGCTGAAAGTGTCAAAACATGTTTTTCAGCAGAAATAAACATGTTTCTGCAAGTTTGGTCAACCCCATGTAAGTTATGGGGCAGTAACAGTACACTTTTCAAAACGTGTTTTTCAGCCCGAAATAAACGCGTTTTTTCAGACAACTGAATCCCCATGTAGCAACAAGGCTCAGAAGAGCCCACACACTCAGATCTTAACCCCAGTGTGCTGAAAGTGTCAAAACATGTTTTTCAGCAGAAATAAACATGTTTCTGCAAGTTTGGTCAACCCCATGTAAGTTATGGGGCAGTAACAGTACACTTTTCAAAACGTGTTTTTCAGCCCGAAATAAACGCGTTTTTTCAGACAACTGAATCCCCATGTAGCAACAAGGCTCAGAAGAGCCCACACACTCAGATCTTAACCCCAGTGTGCTGAAAGTGTCAAAACATGTTTTTCAGCAGAAATAAACATGTTTCTGCAAGTTTGGTCAACCCCATGTAAGTTATGGGGCAGTAACAGTACACTTTTCAAAACGTGTTTTTCAGCCCGAAATAAACGCGTTTTTTCAGACAACTGAATCCCCATGTAGCAACAAGGCTCAGAAGAGCCCAAACACTCAGATCTTAACCCCAGTGTGCTGAAAGTGTCAAAACATGTTTTTCAGCAGAAATAAACATGTTTCTGCAAGTTTGGTCAACCCCATGTAAGTTATGGGGCAGTAACAGTACACTTTTCAAAACGTGTTTTTCAGCCCGAAATAAACACGTTTTTTCAGACAACTGAATCCCCATGTAGCAACAAGGCTCAGAAGAGCCCAAACACTCAGATCTTAACCCCAGTGTGCTGAAAGTGTCAAAACATGTTTTTCAGCAGAAATAAACATGTTTCTGCAGGTTTGGTCAACCCCATGTAAGTTATGGGGCAGTAACAGTACACTTTTCAAAACGTGTTTTTCAGCCCGAAATAAACGCGTTTTTTCAGACAACTGAATCCCTATGTAGCAGCAAGTCTCAGAAGAGCCCACACACTCAGCTCTTAACCCCAGTGTGCAGAAAGGGTCAAAACATGTTTTTCAGCAGAAATAAACATGTTTCTGCAAGTTTGGTCAACCCCATGTAAGTTATGGGGCAGTAACAGTACACTTTTCAAAACGTGTTTTTCAGCCCGAAATAAACGCGTTTTTTCAGACAACTGAATCCCCATGTAGCAACAAGGCTCAGAAGAGCCCACACACTCAGATCTTAACCCCAGTGTGCAGAAAGGGTCAAAACATGTTTTTCAGCAGAAATAAACATGTTTCTGCAAGTTTGGTCAACCCCATGTAAGTTATGGGGCAGTAACAGTACACTTTTCAAAACGTGTTTTTCAGCCCGAAATAAACGCGTTTTTTCAGACAACTGAATCCCCATGTAGCAGCAAGGCTCAGAAGAGCCCACACACTCAGATCTTAACCGCAGTGTGCAGAAAGGGTCAAAACGTGTTTTTCAGCAGAAATAAACATGTTTCTGCAAGTTTGGTCAACCCCATGTAAGTTATGGGGCAGTAACAGTACACTCTGCAAAACGTGTTTTTCAGCCCGAAATAAACGCGTTTTTTCAGACAACTGAATCCCCATGTAGCAGCAAGGCTCAGAAGAGCCCACACACTCAGATCTTAACCCCAGTGTGCTGAAAGTGTCAAAACATGTTTTTCAGCAGAAATAAACATGTTTCTGCAAGTTTGGTCAACCCCATGTAAGTTATGGGGCAGTAACAGTACACTTTTCAAAACGTGTTTTTCAGCCCGAAATAAACGCGTTTTTTCAGACAACTGAATCCCCATGTAGCAGCAAGGCTCAGAAGAGCCCACACACTCAGATCTTAACCCCAGTGTGCTGAAAGTGTCAAAACATGTTTTTCAGCAGAAATAAACATGTTTCTGCAAGTTTGGTCAACCCCATGTAAGTTATGGGGCAGTAACAGTACACTTTTCAAAACGTGTTTTTCAGCCCGAAATAAACGCGTTTTTCAGACAACTGAATCCCCATGTAGCAACAAGGCTCAGAAGAGCCCACACACTCAGATCTTAACCCCAGTGTGCTGAAAGTGTCAAAACGTGTTTTTCAGCAGAAATAAACATGTTTCTGCAAGTTTGGTCAACCCCATGTAAGTTATGGGGCAGTAACAGTACACTTTTCAAAACGTGTTTTTCAGCCCGAAATAAACGCGTTTTTTCAGACAACTGAATCCCCATGTAGCAACAAGGCTCAGAAGAGCCCACACACTCAGATCTTAACCCCAGTGTGCTGAAAGTGTCAAAACATGTTTTTCAGCAGAAATAAACATGTTTCTGCAAGTTTGGTCAACCCCATGTAAGTTATGGGGCAGTAACAGTACACTTTTCAAAACGTGTTTTTCAGCCCGAAATAAACGCGTTTTTTCAGTCAACTGAATCCCCATGTAGCAACAAGGCTCAGAAGAGCCCACACACTCAGATCTTAACCCCAGTGTGCTGAAAGTGTCAAAACATGTTTTTCAGCAGAAATAAACATGTTTCTGCAAGTTTGGTCAACCCCATGTAAGTTATGGGGCAGTAACAGTACACTTTTCAAAACGTGTTTTTCAGCCCGAAATAAACGCGTTTTTTCAGACAACTGAATCCCCATGTAGCAACAAGGCTCAGAAGAGCCCACACACTCAGATCTTAACCCCAGTGTGCTGAAAGTGTCAAAACATGTTTTTCAGCAGAAATAAACATGTTTCTGCAAGTTTGGTCAACCCCATGTAAGTTATGGGGCAGTAACAGTACACTTTTCAAAACGTGTTTTTCAGCCCGAAATAAACGCGTTTTTTCAAACAACTGAATCCCCATGTAGCAACAAGGCTCAGAAGAGCCCACACACTCAGATCTTAACCCCAGTGTGCTGAAAGTGTCAAAACATGTTTTTCAGCAGAAATAAACATGTTTCTGCAAGTTTGGTCAACCCCATGTAAGTTATGGGGCAGTAACAGTACACTTTTCAAAACGTGTTTTCAGCCCGAAATAAACGCGTTTTTTCAGACAACTGAATCCCCATGTAGCAACAAGGCTCAGAAGAGCCCACACACTCAGATCTTAACCCCAGTGTGCTGAAAGTGTCAAAACATGTTTTTCAGCAGAAATAAACATGTTTCTGCAAGTTTGGTCAACCCCATGTAAGTTATGGGGCAGTAACAGTACACTTTTCAAAACGTGTTTTTCAGCCCGAAATAAACGCGTTTTTCAGACAACTGAATCCCCATGTAGCAACAAGGCTCAGAAGAGCCCACACACTCAGATCTTAACCCCAGTGTGCTGAAAGTGTCAAAAACATGTTTTTCAGCAGAAATAAACATGTTTCTGCAAGTTTGGTCAACCCCATGTAAGTTATGGGGCAGTAACAGTACACTTTTCAAAACGTGTTTTTCAGCCCGAAATAAACGCGTTTTTTCAGACAACTGAATCCCCATGTAGCAGCAAGGCTCAGAAGAGCCCACACACTCAGATCTTAACCCCAGTGTGCTGAAAGTGTCAAAACATGTTTTTCAGCAGAAATAAACATGTTTCTGCAAGGTTTGGTCAACCCCATGTAAGTTATGGGGCAGTAACAGTACACTTTTCAAAACGTGTTTTTCAGCCCGAAATAAACGCGTTTTTTCAGACAACTGAATCCCCATGTAGCAGCAAGTCTCAGAAGAGCCCACACACTCAGCTCTTAACCCCAGTGTGCAGAAAGTGTCAAAACATGTTTTTCAGCAGAAATAAACATGTTTCTGCAAGTTTGGTCAACCCCATGTAAGTTATGGGGCAGTAACAGTACACTTTTCAAAACGTGTTTTTCAGCCCGAAATAAACGCGTTTTTTCAGACAACTGAATCCCCATGTAGCAGCAAGGCTCAGAAGAGCCCACACACTCAGATCTTAACCCCAGTGTGCTGAAAGTGTCAAAACATGTTTTTCAGCAGAAATAAACATGTTTCTGCAAGTTTGGTCAACCCCATGTAAGTTATGGGGCAGTAACAGTACACTTTTCAAAACGTGTTTTTCAGCCCGAAATAAACGCGTTTTTTCAGACAACTGAATCCCCACGTAGCAACAAGGCTCAGAAGAGCCCACACACTCAGATCTTAACCCCAGTGTGCTGAAAGTGTCAAAACATGTTTTTCAGCAGAAATAAACATGTTTCTGCAAGTTTGGTCAACCCCATGTAAGTTATGGGGCAGTAACAGTACACTTTTCAAAACGTGTTTTTCAGCCCGAAATAAACGCGTTTTTCAGACAACTGAATCCCCATGTAGCAACAAGGCTCAGAAGAGCCCACACACTCAGATCTTAACCCCAGTGTGCTGAAAGTGTCAAAACATGTTTTTCAGCAGAAATAAACATGTTTCTGCAAGTTTGGTCAACCCCATGTAAGTTATGGGGCAGTAACAGTACACTTTTCAAACGTGTTTTTCAGCCCGAAATAAACGCGTTTTTTCAGACAACTGAATCCCCATGTAGCAACAAGGCTCAGAAGAGCCCACACACTCAGATCTTAACCCAGTGTGCAGAAAGTGTCAAAACATGTTTTTCAGCAGAAATAAACATGTTTCTGCAAGTTTGGTCAACCCCATGTAAGTTATGGGCAGTAACAGTACACTTTTCAAAACGTGTTTTTCAGCCCGAAATAAACGCGTTTTTTCAGACAACTGAATCACCATGTAGCAACAAGGCTCAGAAGAGCCCACACACTCAGATCTTAACCCCAGTGTGCAGAAAGTGTCAAAACATGTTTTTCAGCAGAAATAAACATGTTTCTGCAAGTTTGGTCAACCCCATGTAAGTTATGGGGCAGTAACAGTACACTTTTCAAAACGTGTTTTTCAGCCCGAAATAAACGCGTTTTTTCAGACAACTGAATCACCATGTAGCAGCAAGGCTCAGAAGAGCCCACACACTCAGATCTTAACCCAGTGTGCAGAAAGTGTCAAAACATGTTTTTCAGCAGAAATAAACAATTTTCTGCAAGTTTGTCAACCCCATGTAAGTTATGGGGCAGTAACAGTACACTTTTTCAAAACGTGTTTTTCAGCCCGAAATAAACGCGTTTTTCAGACAACTGAATCCCCATGTAGCAGCAAGGCTCAGAAGAGCCCACCACACTCCAGATCATAACCCCAGTGCTGCTGAAAGTGTCAAAACATTGTTTTTCAGCAGAAATAAA